>NW_028225816.1:0-149181 GCF_052327205.1 Somniosus microcephalus | reverse complement strand
GACCTCTCTCACTCCCCCTGAATTCTCTCACTCCCCCCTGACTTCTCTCTCTCCCCCTGACTTCTCTCACTCCCCCTGACATCTCTCACTCCCCCTGACTTCTCTCACTCCCCCTGACTTCTCTCTCTCCCCCTGACATCTCTCAATCCCCCTGACTTCTCTCACTCTCCCTGACATCTCTCACTCCCCCTGACATCTCTCACCCCCCCTGACTTCTCTCTCACTCCCCCTGACTTCTCTCACTCCCCCTGACTTCTCTCACTCCCCCTGACTTCTCTCACTCCCCCTGACTTCTCTCACCCCCCCTCGCTTCTCTCTCTCCCCCTCACTCCCCCTCGCTTCTCTCACTCCCCCTGACTTCTCTCACTCTACCTGTCTTCTCTCACTCCCCCTCGCTTCCTCACTCCCCCTTGCTTCTCTCACTCCCCCTGACTTCTCTCACTCCCCCTGACTTCTCTCACTCCCCCTGACTTCTCTCACTCCCCTGACATCTTTCACTCCCCCTGACTTCTCTCACTCCCCCAGACTTCTCTCACTCCCCCTGACTTCTCTCACTCCCCCTGACTGCTCTCACTCCCCCTGACTTATCTCACTCCCCCTGACTTCTCTCACTCCCCCTGACTTCTCTCACTCTCCCTGACTTCTCTCACTCCCCCTGACTGCTCTCACTCTCCCTGACTTCTCGCACTCCCCCTGACTTCTCTCACTCCCCCTGACTTCTCTCACTCCCCCTGACTTCTCTCACTCCCCCTGACATCTCTCACTCCCCCTGACTTCTCTCACTCCCCCTGACCTCTCTCACTCCCCCTGACATCTCTCACTCCCCCCTGACTTCTCTCACTCCCCCTGACTTCTCCCACTCCCCCTAACTTCTCTCACTCTCCCTGACCTCTCTCACTCCCCCTGAATTCTCTCACTCCCCCTGACCTCTCTCTCTCCCCCTGACTTCTCTCATTCCCCCTGACATCTCTCAGTCCCCCCTGACTTCTCTCACTCCCCCTGACTTCTCTCACTCCCCCCTGACATCTCTCAATCCCCCTGACTTCTGTCACTCGCCCTGACTTCTCTCACTCCCCCTGACTTCTCTCACTCCCCCTGACTTCTCTCACTCCCCCTGACTTCTCTCATTCCCCCTGACTTCTCTCACTCCCCCTGACTTCTCTCTCACTCCCCCTGACTTCTCTCACTCCCCCTGACTTCTCTCACTCCCCCTGACTTCTCTCTCTCCCCCTGACTTCTCTCACTCCCCCTGACATCTCTCACTCCCCCTGACTGCTCTCACTCCCCCTGACTTCTCCCACTCCCCCTGACTTCTCTCACTCTCCCTGACCCTCTCTCACTCCCCCTGAATTCTCTCACTCCCCCTGACTTCTCTCTCTCTCCCCCTGACTTCTCTCACTCCCCCTCACATCTCTCACTCCCCCTAACTTCTCTCACTCCCCCTGACTTCTCTCTCTCTCCACCTGACATCTCTCAATCCCCCTGACTTCTCTCACTCCCCCTGACTTCTCTCACTCCCCCTGACTTCTCTCATTCCCCCTCACTTCTCTCACTCCCCCTCACTTCTCTCACTCCCCCTGACTTCTCTCACTCCCCCTGACTTCTCTCACTCCCCCTGACTTCTCTCACTCCCCCTGACTTCTCTCACTCCCCCTGACTTCTCTCACCCCCCCCTCGCTTCTCTCACTCCCCCTCACTCCCCCTCGCTTCTCTCACTCCCCCTGACTTCTCTCACTCTACCTGTCTTCTCTCACTCCCCCTCGCTTCCCTCACTCCCCCCTCGCTTCTCTCTCACTCCCCCTGACTTCTCTCACTCCCCCTGACTTCTCTCACTCCCCCTGACTTCTCTCACTCCGCCTCACTTCTCTCACTCCCCCTGAATACTCTCACTCCCCCTAACTTCTCTCACTCCCCCCTGACTTCTCTCACTCCCCCTGACTTCTCTCACTCCCCTGACATCTTTCACTCCACCCCTGACTTCTCTCACTCCCCCAGACTTCTCTCACTCCCCTTGACTTCTCTCACTCCCCCTGACTTCTCTCACTCCCCCTGACTTCTCTCACTCTGACTTCTCTCACTCCCCCTGACTTCTCTCACACTCCCCCTGACTTCTCTCACTCCCCCTGACTTCTCTCTCTCACTCCGCCCTGACTTCTCTCACTCCCCCTGACTTCTCTCACTCCCCTGACATCTTTCACTCCCCCTGACTTCTCTCACTCCCCCAGACTTCTCTCACTCCCCTTGACTTCTCTCAATCCCCCTGACTTCTCTCACTCTCCCTGACTTCTCTCACTCCCCCTGACCTCTCTCACTCCCCCTCTGACTTCTCTCACTCTCCCTGACTTCTCTCACTCCCCCTTTGCTTCTCCTCACTCCCCCTGACTTCTCTCACTCCCCCTGACTTCTCTCACTCCCCTTGACTTCTCTCACTCCCCCTGACTTCTCTCACTCCCCCTGACTTCTCTCACTCCCCCTGACTTCTCTCACTCCCCCTGACTTCTCACACTCCCCCTGACTTCTCTCACACCCCCTGACTTCTCTCACTCCCACTGACTTCTCTCACTCCCCCTGACTTCTCTCACTCTCCCTGACTTCTCTCACTCCCCCCGACTTCTCTCACTCTCATCCCTGACTTCTCTCATTCCTCCGGACGTCTCTCACTCCCCCTGACTTCTCTCACTCCCCCTGACTTCTCTCACTCCCCCCTTACTTCTCTCACTCCCCCTGACTTCTCTCACTCCCCCTGACTTCTCTCACTCCTCCCTGACTTCTCTCTCACTCTCCCTTGACTTCTCTCACTCCCCCTGACTTCTCTCACTCCGCCTGACTTCTCTCACTCCCCCTGACTTCTCTCACTCCCCCTGACTTCTCTCACTCCCCCTGACTTCTATCACTCTCCCCCTGACTTCTCTCTCACTCCCCCTGACTTCTCTCACTCCCTCTGACTTCTCTCACTCCCCCTGACTTCTCTCACTCCCCCTGACTTCACTCACTCCCCCTGACTTCTCTCTCTCTCCCCTGACTTCTCTCAACTCCCCCTGACATCTCTCACTCCCCCTGACTTCTCTCACTCCCTCTGACTTCTCCCACTCCCCCCTGACTTCTCCCACTCCCCCTGACTTCTCTCACTCTCCCTGACCTCTTCTCACTCCCCCTGAATTCTCTCACTCCCTCTGACTTCTCTCTCTCCCCCTGACTTCTCTCACTCCCCCTGACATCTCTCACTCCCACCTGACTTCTCTCACTCCCCCTGACATCTCTCACTCCCCCTGACTTCTCTCACTCCCCCTGACATCTTTCACTCCCCCTGACTTTTCTCACTCCCCCAGACTTCTCTCACTCCCCTTGACTTCTCTCACTCCCCCTGACTTCTCTCACTTCCCCCTGACTTCTCTCACTCCCCCTGACTTCTCTCACTCCCCCCTGACTTCTCTCACTCCCCCCTGACTTCTCTCACTCCCCCTGACTTCTCTCACTCCCCTGACATCTTTCACTCCCCCTGACTTCTCTCACTCCCCCCAGACTTCTCTCACTCCCCTTGACTTCTCTCACTCCCCCTGACTTCTCTCACTCTCCCTGACTTCTCTCACTCCCCCTGACCTCTCTCACTCCCCCTGACTTCTCTCACTCTCCCTGACTTCTCTCACTCCCCCTCGCTTCCCTCACTCCCCCTGACTTCTCTCACTCCCCCTGACTTCTCTCACTCCCCTTGACTTCTCTCACTCCCCCTGACTTCTCTCACTCCCCCTGACTTCTCTCACTCCCCCTGACTTCTCTCACTCCCCCTGACTTCTCACACTCCCCCTGAATTCTCTCACACCCCTGACTTCTCTCACTCCCACTGACTTCTCTCACTCCCCCTGACTTCTCTCACTCTCCCTGACTTCTCTCACTCCCCCCGACTTCTCTCACTCTCCCTGACTTCTCTCATTCCTCCGGACTTCTCTCACTCCCCCTGACTTCTCTCACTCCCCCTGACTTCTCTCACTCCCCCCTGACTTCTCTCACTCTCCCTGACCTCTCTCTCACTCCCCCTGAATTCTCTCACTCCCCTCTGACATCTCTCTCTCACCCCTGACTTCTCTCACTCCCCCTGACATCTCTCACTCCCCCTGACTCTCTCACTCCCCTGACTTCTCTCACTCCCCCTGACATCTCTCACTCCCCCTGACTTCTCTCACCCCCTGACTTCTCTCACTCCCCGTGACTTCTCTCTCACTCCCCCGGACTTCTCTCACTCTCCCTGACTTCTCTCAATCCCCCTGACTTCTCTCACTCCCCCCTGACTTCTCTCACTCCCCCTGACTTCTCTCACTCCCCCTGACTTCTTTCACTCCCCCTGACTTCTCACACTCCCCCTGACTTCTCTCACTCCCCCTGAATTCTCTCACTCCCCCTGACTTCTCTCACTCCCCCCTGACTTCTCTCACACCCCCCTCGCTTCTCTCACTCTTCCTCACTCCCCCTCGCTTCTCTCACTCCCCCGACTTCTCTCACTCTACCTGTCTTCTCTCACTCCCCCCTCCTTCTCCCTCACTCCCTCCTCCGCTTCTCTCACTCCCCCCTGACTTCTCTCACTCCCCCTGACTTCTCTCACTCCCCCTGACTTCTCTCACTCTGCCTCACTTCTCTCACTCCCCCTGAATTCTCTCACCCCCTGACTTCTCTCACTCCCCCCTGACTTCTCTCACTCCCCCTGACTTCTCTCACTCCCCGTGACTTCTCTCACTCCCCCGGACTTCTCTCACTCTCCCCTGACTTCTCTCAATCCCCCTGGCTTCTCTCACTCCCCCTGACTTCTCTCACTCTCCCTGACTTCTCTCACTCTCCCTGACTTCTCTCACTCCCCTCCCCCTGACTTCTCTCACTCCCCCTGACATCTTTCACTCCCCCCTGACTTCTCTCACTCCCCCTGACCTCTCTCACTCCCCCTGACATCTCTCACTCCCCCTGACTTCTCTCACTCCCCCTGACTTCTCCCACTCCCCCTGACTTCTCTCACTCTCCCTGACCTCTCTCACTCTCCCCCTGAATTCTCTCACTCCCCCTGACCTCTCTCTCTCCCCCTGACTTCTCTCTCATTCCCCCTGACATCTCTCAGTCCCCCTGACTTCTCTCACTCCCCCTGACATCTCTCAATCCCCCTGACTTCTGTCACTCCCCCTGACTTCTCTCACTCCCCCTGACTTCTCTCACTCCCCCTGACTTCTCTCACTCCCCCTGACTTCTCTCATTCCCCCTGACTTCTCTCACTCCCCCTGAATTCTCTCACTCCCCCTGACTTCTCTCACTCCCCCTGACTTCTCTCACTCCCCCTGACTTCTCTCACTCCCCCTGACTTCTCTCTCTCTCCCCCTGACTTCTCTCACTCCCCCTGACATCTCTCACTCCCCCTGACTGCTCTCACTCCCCCTGACTTCTCCCACTCCCCCTGACTTCTCTCACTCTCCCTGACCTCTCTCACTCCCCCCTGAATTCTCTCACTCCCCCCTGACTTCTCTCTCTCCCCCTGACTTCTCTCACTCCCCCTGACATCTCTCACTCCCCCTGACTTCTCTCACTCCCCCTGACTTCTCTCTCTCCACCTGACATCTCTCAATCCCCCTGACTTCTCTCACTCCCCCTGACTTCTCTCACTCCCCCTGACTTCTCTCACTCCCCCTCACTTCTCTCACTCCCCCTCACTTCTCTCACTCCCCCTGACTTCTCTCACTCCCCCTGACTTCTCTCACTCCCCCTGACTTCTCTCACTCCCCCTGACTTCTCTCACTCCCCCTGACTTCTCTCACCCCCCCTCGCTTCTCTCACTCCCCCTCACTCCCCCTCGCTTCTCTCACTCCCCCTGACTTCTCTCACTCTACCTGTCTTCTCTCACTCCCCCTCGCTTCCCTCACTCCCCCTCGCTTCTCTCACTCCCCCTGACTTCTCTCACTCCCCCTGACTTCTCTCAGCTCCCCCTGACTTCTCTCACTCCGCCTCACTTCTCTCACTCCCCCCTGAATACTCTCACTCCCCCTGGCTTCTCTCACTCCCCCTGACTTCTCTCACTCCCCTTGACTTCTCTCTCACTCCCCCTGACTTCTCTCACTCTCCCTGACTTCTCTCACTCCCTCTGACCTCTCTCACTCCCCCTGACTTCTCTCACTCTCCCTGACTTCTCTCACTCCCCCTCGCTTCCCTCACTCCCCCTGACTTCTCTCACTCCCCCTGACTTCTCTCACTCCCCTTGACTTCTCTCACTCCCCCCTGACTTCTCTCACTCCCCCTGACTTCTCTCACTCCCCCTGACTTCTCTCACTCCCCCTGACTTCTCACACTCCCCCTGACTTCTCTCACACCCCTGACTTCTCTCACTCCCACTGACTTCTCTCACTCCCCCTGACTTCTCTCACTCTCCCCTGACTTCTCTCACTGCCCCCGACTTCTCTCACTCTCCCCTGACTTCTCTCATTCCTCCCGGACTTCTCTCACTCCCCCTGACTTCTCTCACGCCCCCTGACTTCTCTCACTCCCCCTGACTTCTCTCACTCCCCCTGACTTCTCTCTCACTCCCCTGACTTCTCTCACTCTCCCCTGACTTCTCTCACTCTCCCCCTGACTTCTCTCACTCCGCCTGACTTCTCTCACTCCCCCTGACTTCTCTCACTCCCCCTGACTTCTCTCACTCCCCCTGACTTCTCTCACTCGCCCTGACTTCTATCACTCCCCCTGACTTCTCTCACTCCCCCTGACTTCTCTCACTCCCCCTGACTTCTCTCACTCCCCCTGACTTCACTCACTCCCCCTGACTTCTCTCTCTCCTCCCCCTGACTTCTCTCACTCCCCCTGACATCTCTCACTCCCCCTGACTTCTCTCACTTCCTCTGACTTCTCCCACTCCCCCTGACTTCTCTCACTCTCACCTGACCTCTCTCACTCCCCCCTGAATTCTCTCACTCCCTCTGACTTCTCTCTCTCCCCCTGACTTCTCTCACTCCCCCTGACATCTCTCACTCCCCCTGACATCTCTCACTCCCCCTGACATCTCTCACTCCCCCTGACTTCTCTCTCACTCCCCTGACATCTTTCACTCCCCCTGACTTCTCTCACTCCCCAGACTTCTCTCACTCCCCTTGACTTCTCTCACTCCCCCTGACTTCTCTCACTCCCCCTGACTTCTCTCACTCCCCCCTGACTTCTCTCACTCCCCCCTGACTTCTCTCACTCACTCCCCCTGACTTCTCTCACTCCCCCCTGACTTCTCTCACTCCCCTGACATCTTTCACTCCCCCTGACTTCTTTCACTCCCCCAGACTTCTCTCACTCTCCCTTGACTTCTCTCACTCCCCCTTGACTTCTCTCACTCCCCCTGACTTCTCTCACTCTCCCTGACTTCTCTCACTCCCCCTGACCTCTCTCACTCCCCCTGACTTCTCTCACTCTCCCTGACTTCTCTCACTCCCCCTCGCTTCCCTCACTCCCCCTGACTTCTCTCACTCCCCCTGACTTCTCTCACTCCCCTTGACTTCTCTCACTCCCCCTGACTTCTCTCTCACTCCCCCTGACTTCTCTCACTCCCCCTGACTTCTCTCACTCGCCCCTGACTTCTCTCACTCCCCCTGAATTCTCTCACTCCCCCTGACTTCTCTCCACTCCCCCTGACTTCTCTCACTCCCCCTGACTTCTCACACTCCCCCTGACTTCTCTCTCTCCCCCTGACTTCTCTCACTCCCCCTGACATCTCTCACTCCCCCTGACTTCTCTCACTCCCCCTGACTTCTCCCACTCCCCTCCTGACTTCTCTCACTCTCCCTGACCTCTCTCACTCCCCCTGAATTCTCTCACTTCCCCCCTGACTTCTCTCTCTCTCCCCTGACTTCTCTCACTCCCCCTGACATCTCTCACTCCCCCTGACTTCTCTCACTCCCCCTGACTTCTCTCTCTCTCCCCCTGACATCTCTCAATCCCCCTGACTTCTCTCACTCTCCCTGACATCTCTCACTCCCCCTGACATCTCTCACCCCCCCTGACTTCTCTCACTCCCCCTGACTTCTCTCACTCCCCCTGACTTCTCTCACTCCCCCCTGACTTCTCTCACTCCCCCTGACTTCTCTCACCCCCCCTCGCTTCTCTCTCTCCCCCTCACTCCCCCTCGCTTCTCTCACTCCCCCTGACTTCTCTCACTCTCTACCTGTCTTCTCTCACTCCCCCTCGCTTCCCTCACTCCCCCTCGCTTCTCTCACTCCCCCTGACTTCTCTCACTCCCCCTGACTTCTCTCTCACCTCCCCCTGACTTCTCTCACTCCCCTGACATCTTTCACTCCCCCTGACTTCTCTCACTCCCCCAGACTTCTCTCACTCCCCCTGACTTCTCTCACTCCCCCTGACTGCTCTCACTCCCCCCTGACTTATCTCACTCCCCCTGACTTCTCTCACTCCCCCCTGACTTCTCTCACTCTCCCTGACTTCTCTCACTCCCCCTGACTGCTCTCACTCTCCCTGACTTCTCGCACTCCCCCTGACTTCTCTCACTCCTCCCTGACTTCTCTCACTCCCCCTGACTTCTCTCACTCCCCCTGACATCTCTCACACTCCCCCTGACTTCTCTCACTCCCCCTGACCTCTCTCACTCCCCCTGACATCTCTCACTCCCCCTGACTTCTCTCACTCCCCCTGACTTCTCCCACTCCCCCTAACTTCTCTCACTCTCCCCTGACCTCTCTCACTCCCCCTGAATTCTCTCACTCCCCCCTGACCTCTCTCTCTCCCCCTGACTTCTCTCATTCCCCCTGACATCTCTCAGTCCCCCTGACTTCTCTCACTCCTCCCTGACTTCTCTCACTCCCCCTGACATCTCTCAATCCCCCTGACTTCTGTCACTCGCCCTGACTTCTCTCACTCCCCCTGACTTCTCTCACTCCCCCTGACTTCTCTCACTTCCCCCTGACTTCTCTCATTCCCCCCTGACTTCTCTCACTCCCCCTGACTTCTCTCACTCCCCCTGACTTCTCCCGCTCCCCCTGACTTCTCTCACTCCCCCTGACTTCTCTCTCTCCCCCTGACTTCTCTCACTCCCCCCTGACATCTCTCACTCCCCCTGACTGCTCTCACTCCCCCTGACTTCTCCCCACTCCCCCTGACTTCTCTCACTCTCCCTGACCTCTCTCTCACTCCCCCTGAATTCTCTCACTCCCCCCTGACTTCTCTCTCTCCCCCCTGACTTCTCTCACTCCCCCTCACATCTCTCACTCCCCCTAACTTCTCTCACTCCCCCTGACTTCTCTCTCTCCACCTGACATCTCTCAATCCCCCTGACTTCTCTCACTCCCCCTGACTTCTCTCACTCCCCCTGACTTCTCTCATTCCCCCTCACTTCTCTCACTCCCCCCTCACTTCTCTCACTCCCCCTGACTTCTCTCACTCCCCCTGACTTCTCTCACTCCCCCCTGACTGCTCTCTCACTCCCCCTGACTTCTCTCACTCCCCCCTGACTTCTCTCACCCCCCCTCCTCGCTTCTCTCACTCCCCCTCACTCCCCCTCGCTTCTCTCACTCCCCCTGACTTCTCTCACTCTACCTGTCTTCTCTCACTCTCCCCTCCTCGCTTCCCTCACTCCCCCTCGCTTCTCTCACTCCCCCTGACTTCTCTCACTCACCCCCTGACTTCTCTCACTCCCCCTGACTTCTCTCACTCCGCCTCACTTCTCTCACTCCCCCTGAATACTCTCACTCCTCCCCTAACTTCTCTCACTCCCCCTGACTTCTCTCACTCCCCCTGACTTCTCTCACTCCCCTGACATCTTTCACTCCCCCTGACTTCTCTCACTCCCCCAGACTTCTCTCACTCCCCTTGACTTCTCTCACTCCCCCTGACTTCTCTCACTCCCCCTGACTTCTCTCACTCCCCCTGACTTCTCTCACTCCCCCTGACTTCTCTCACTCCCCCTGACTTCTCTCACTCCCCCTGACTTCTCTCACTCCCCCTGACTTCTCTCACTCCCCTGACATCTTTCACTCCCCCTGACTTCTCTCACTCCCCCAGACTTCTCTCACTCCCCTTGACTTCTCTCACTCCCCCTGACTTCTCTCACTCTCCCTGACTTCTCTCACTCCCCCTGACCTCTCTCACTCCCCCTGACTTCTCTCACTCTCCCTGACTTCTCTCACTCCCCCTTGCTTCCCTCACTCCCCCTGACTTCTCTCACTCCCCCTGACTTCTCTCACTCCCCTTGACTTCTCTCACTCCCCCTGACTTCTCTCACTCCCCCTGACTTCTCTCACTCCCCCTGACTTCTCTCACTCCCCCTGACTTCTCACACTCCCCCTGACTTCTCTCACACCCCTGACTTCTCTCACTCCCACTGACTTCTCTCACTCCCCCTGACTTCTCTCACTCTCCCTGACTTCTCTCACTCCCCCCGACTTCTCTCACTCTCCCTGACTTCTCTCATTCCTCCGGACTTCTCTCACTCCCCCTGACTTCTCTCACTCCCCCTGACTTCTCTCACTCCCCCTTACTTCTCTCACTCCCCCTGACTTCTCTCACTCCCCCTGACTTCTCTCACTCCCCCTGACTTCTCTCACTCTCCCTGACTTCTCTCACTCCCCCTGACTTCTCTCACTCCGCCTGACTTCTCTCACTCCCCCTGACTTCTCTCACTCCCCCTGACTTCTCTCACTCCCCCTGACTTCTATCACTCCCCCTGACTTCTCTCACTCCCCCTGACTTCTCTCACTCCCTCTGACTTCTCTCACTCCCCCTGACTTCTCTCACTCCCCCTGACTTCACTCACTCCCCCTGACTTCTCTCTCTCCCCCTGACTTCTCTCACTCCCCCTGACATCTCTCACTCCCCCTGACTTCTCTCACTCCCTCTGACTTCTCCCACTCCCCCTGACTTCTCCCACTCCCCCTGACTTCTCTCACTCTCCCTGACCTCTCTCACTCCCCCTGAATTCTCTCACTCCCTCTGACTTCTCTCTCTCCCCCTGACTTCTCTCACTCCCCCTGACATCTCTCACTCCCCCTGACTTCTCTCACTCCCCCTGACATCTCTCACTCCCCCTGACTTCTCTCACTCCCCTGACATCTTTCACTCCCCCTGACTTTTCTCACTCCCCCAGACTTCTCTCACTCCCCTTGACTTCTCTCACTCCCCCTGACTTCTCTCACTCCCCCTGACTTCTCTCACTCCCCCTGACTTCTCTCACTCCCCCTGACTTCTCTCACTCCCCCTGACTTCTCTCACTCCCCCTGACTTCTCTCACTCCCCTGACATCTTTCACTCCCCCTGACTTCTCTCACTCCCCCAGACTTCTCTCACTCCCCTTGACTTCTCTCACTCCCCCTGACTTCTCTCACTCTCCCTGACTTCTCTCACTCCCCCTGACCTCTCTCACTCCCCCTGACTTCTCTCACTCTCCCTGACTTCTCTCACTCCCCCTCGCTTCCCTCACTCCCCCTGACTTCTCTCACTCCCCCTGACTTCTCTCACTCCCCTTGACTTCTCTCACTCCCCCTGACTTCTCTCACTCCCCCTGACTTCTCTCACTCCCCCTGACTTCTCTCACTCCCCCTGACTTCTCACACTCCCCCTGACTTCTCTCACACCCCTGACTTCTCTCACTCCCACTGACTTCTCTCACTCCCCCTGACTTCTCTCACTCTCCCTGACTTCTCTCACTCCCCCCGACTTCTCTCACTCTCCCTGACTTCTCTCATTCCTCCGGACTTCTCTCACTCCCCCTGACTTCTCTCACTCCCCCTGACTTCTCTCACTCCCCCTGACTTCTCTCACTCTCCCTGACCTCTCTCACTCCCCCTGAATTCTCTCACTCCCTCTGACATCTCTCTCTCCCCCTGACTTCTCTCACTCCCCCTGACATCTCTCACTCCCCCTGACTTCTCTCACTCCCCCTGACATCTCTCACTCCCCCTGACATCTCTCACTCCCCCTGACTTCTCTCACTCCCCGTGACTTCTCTCACTCCCCCGGACTTCTCTCACTCTCCCTGACTTCTCTCAATCCCCCTGACTTCTCTCACTCCCCCTGACTTCTCTCACTCCCCCTGACTTCTCTCACTCCCCCTGACTTCTCTCACTCCCCCTGACTTCTTTCACTCCCCCTGACTTCTCACACTCCCCCTGACTTCTCTCACTCCCCCTGAATTCTCTCACTCCCCCTGACTTCTCTCACTCCCCCTGACTTCTCTCACACCCCCTCGCTTCTCTCACTCTTCCTCACTCCCCCTCGCTTCTCTCACTCCCCCGACTTCTCTCACTCTACCTGTCTTCTCTCACTCCCCCTCGCTTCCCTCACTCCTCCTCGCTTCTCTCACTCCCCCTGACTTCTCTCACTCCCCCTGACTTCTCTCACTCCCCCTGACTTCTCTCACTCTGCCTCACTTCTCTCACTCCCCCTGAATTCTCTCACCCCCTGACTTCTCTCACTCCCCCTGACTTCTCTCACTCCCCCTGACTTCTCTCACTCCCCGTGACTTCTCTCACTCCCCCGGACTTCTCTCACTCTCCCTGACTTCTCTCAATCCCCCTGGCTTCTCTCACTCCCCCTGACTTCTCTCACTCTCCCTGACTTCTCTCACTCTCCCTGACTTCTCTCACTCCCCCTGACTTCTCTCACTCCCCCTGACATCTTTCACTCCCCCTGACTTCTCTCACTCCCCCTGACCTCTCTCACTCCCCCTGACATCTCTCACTCCCCCTGACTTCTCTCACTCCCCCTGACTTCTCCCACTCCCCCTGACTTCTCTCACTCTCCCTGACCTCTCTCACTCCCCCTGAATTCTCTCACTCCCCCTGACCTCTCTCTCTCCCCCTGACTTCTCTCATTCCCCCTGACATCTCTCAGTCCCCCTGACTTCTCTCACTCCCCCTGACATCTCTCAATCCCCCTGACTTCTGTCACTCCCCCTGACTTCTCTCACTCCCCCTGACTTCTCTCACTCCCCCTGACTTCTCTCACTCCCCCTGACTTCTCTCATTCCCCCTGACTTCTCTCACTCCCCCTGAATTCTCTCACTCCCCCTGACTTCTCTCACTCCCCCTGACTTCTCTCACTCCCCCTGACTTCTCTCACTCCCCCTGACTTCTCTCTCTCCCCCTGACTTCTCTCACTCCCCCTGACATCTCTCACTCCCCCTGACTGCTCTCACTCCCCCTGACTTCTCCCACTCCCCCTGACTTCTCTCACTCTCCCTGACCTCTCTCACTCCCCCTGAATTCTCTCACTCCCCCTGACTTCTCTCTCTCCCCCTGACTTCTCTCACTCCCCCTGACATCTCTCACTCCCCCTGACTTCTCTCACTCCCCCTGACTTCTCTCTCTCCACCTGACATCTCTCAATCCCCCTGACTTCTCTCACTCCCCCTGACTTCTCTCACTCCCCCTGACTTCTCTCACTCCCCCTCACTTCTCTCACTCCCCCTGACTTCTCTCACTCCCCCTGACTTCTCTCACTCCCCCTGACTTCTCTCACTCCCCCTGACTTCTCTCACTCCCCCTGACTTCTCTCACCCCCCCTCGCTTCTCTCACTCCCCCTCACTCCCCCTCGCTTCTCTCACTCCCCCTGACTTCTCTCACTCTACCTGTCTTCTCTCACTCCCCCTCGCTTCCCTCACTCCCCCTCGCTTCTCTCACTCCCCCTGACTTCTCTCACTCCCCCTGACTTCTCTCACTCCCCCTGACTTCTCTCACTCCGCCTCACTTCTCTCACTCCCCCTGAATACTCTCACTCCCCCTGACTTCTCTCACTCCCCCTGACTTCTCTCACTCCCCTTGACTTCTCTCACTCCCCCTGACTTCTCTCACTCTCCCTGACTTCTCTCACTCCCTCTGACCTCTCTCACTCCCCCTGACTTCTCTCACTCTCCCTGACTTCTCTCACTCCCCCTCGCTTCCCTCACTCCCCCTGACTTCTCTCACTCCCCCTGACTTCTCTCACTCCCCTTGACTTCTCTCACTCCCCCTGACTTCTCTCACTCCCCCTGACTTCTCTCACTCCCCCTGACTTCTCTCACTCCCCCTGACTTCTCACACTCCCCCTGACTTCTCTCACACCCCTGACTTCTCTCACTCCCACTGACTTCTCTCACTCCCCCTGACTTCTCTCACTCTCCCTGACTTCTCTCACTGCCCCCGACTTCTCTCACTCTCCCTGACTTCTCTCATTCCTCCGGACTTCTCTCACTCCCCCTGACTTCTCTCACGCCCCCTGACTTCTCTCACTCCCCCTGACTTCTCTCACTCCCCCTGACTTCTCTCACTCCCCCTGACTTCTCTCACTCTCCCTGACTTCTCTCACTCCCCCTGACTTCTCTCACTCCGCCTGACTTCTCTCACTCCCCCTGACTTCTCTCACTCCCCCTGACTTCTCTCACTCCCCCTGACTTCTCTCACTCGCCCTGACTTCTATCACTCCCCCTGACTTCTCTCACTCCCCCTGACTTCTCTCACTCCCCCTGACTTCTCTCACTCCCCCTGACTTCACTCACTCCCCCTGACTTCTCTCTCTCCCCCTGACTTCTCTCACTCCCCCTGACATCTCTCACTCCCCCTGACTTCTCTCACTTCCTCTGACTTCTCCCACTCCCCCTGACTTCTCTCACTCTCCCTGACCTCTCTCACTCCCCCTGAATTCTCTCACTCCCTCTGACTTCTCTCTCTCCCCCTGACTTCTCTCACTCCCCCTGACATCTCTCACTCCCCCTGACTTCTCTCACTCCCCCTGACATCTCTCACTCCCCCTGACTTCTCTCACTCCCCTGACATCTTTCACTCCCCCTGACTTCTCTCACTCCCCCAGACTTCTCTCACTCCCCTTGACTTCTCTCACTCCCCCTGACTTCTCTCACTCCCCCTGACTTCTCTCACTCCCCCTGACTTCTCTCACTCCCCCTGACTTCTCTCACTCCCCCTGACTTCTCTCACTCCCCCTGACTTCTCTCACTCCCCTGACATCTTTCACTCCCCCTGACTTCTTTCACTCCCCCAGACTTCTCTCACTCCCCTTGACTTCTCTCACTCCCCTTGACTTCTCTCACTCCCCCTGACTTCTCTCACTCTCCCTGACTTCTCTCACTCCCCCTGACCTCTCTCACTCCCCCTGACTTCTCTCACTCTCCCTGACTTCTCTCACTCCCCCTCGCTTCCCTCACTCCCCCTGACTTCTCTCACTCCCCCTGACTTCTCTCACTCCCCTTGACTTCTCTCACTCCCCCTGACTTCTCTCACTCCCCCTGACTTCTCTCACTCCCCCTGACTTCTCTCACTCCCCCTGACTTCTCACACTCCCCCTGACTTCTCTCACACCCCTGACTTCTCTCACTCCCACTGACTTCTCTCACTCCCCCTGACTTCTCTCACTCTCCCTGACTTCTCTCACTCCCCCCGACTTCTCTCACTCTCCCTGACTTCTCTCATTCCTCCGGACTTCTCTCACTCCCCCTGACTTCTCTCACTCCCCCTGACTTCTCTCACTCCCCCTGACTTCTCTCACTCCCCCTGACTTCTCTCACTCCCCCTGACTTCTCTCACTCCCCCTGACTTCTCTCACTCTCTCTGACTTCTCTCACTCCCCCTGACTTCTCTCACTCCGCCTGACTTCTCTCACTCCCCCTGACTTCTCTCACTCCCCCTGACTTCTCTCACTCCCCCTGACTTCTCTCACTCCCCCTGACTTCTATCACTCCCCTGACTTCTCTCACTCCCCCTGAC
Source organism: Somniosus microcephalus (assembly GCF_052327205.1). NCBI lineage: Eukaryota > Metazoa > Chordata > Chondrichthyes > Squaliformes > Somniosidae > Somniosus > Somniosus microcephalus. The sequence continues at coordinate 133,470 of NW_028225816.1, read as the reverse complement.
TTCTCTCACTCCCCCTGACTTCTCTCACTCCCCCTGACTTCTCTCACTCCCCCTGACTTCACTCACTCCCCCTGACTTCTCTCTCTCCCCCTGACTTCTCTCACTCCCCCTGACATCTCTCACTCCCCCTGACTTCTCTCACTCCCTCTGACTTCTCCCACTCCCCCTGACTTCTCTCACTCTCCCTGACCTCTCTCACTCCCCCTGAATTCTCTCACTCCCTCTGACTTCTCTCTCTCCCCCTGACTTCTCTCACTCCCCCTGACATCTCTCACTCCCCCTGACTTCTCTCACTCCCCCTGACATCTCTCACTCCCCCTGACATCTCTCACTCCCCCTGACTTCTCTCACTCCCCGTGACTTCTCTCACTCCCCCGGACTTCTCTCACTCTCCCTGACTTCTCTCAATCCCCCTGACTTCTCTCACTCCCCCTGACTTCTCTCACTCCCCCTGACTTCTCTCACTCCCCCTGACTTCTCTCACTCCCCCTGACTTCTCTCACTCCCCCTGACTTCTCACACTCCCCCTGACTTCTCTCACTCCCCCTGAATTCTCTCACTCCCCCTGACTTCTCTCACTCCCCCTGACTTCTCTCACACCCCCTCGCTTCTCTCACTCTTCCTCACTCCCCCTCGCTTCTCTCACTCCCCCGACTTCTCTCACTCTACCTGTCTTCTCTCACTCCCCCTCGCTTCCCTCACTCCTCCTCGCTTCTCTCACTCCCCCTGACTTCTCTCACTCCCCCTGACTTCTCTCACTCCCCCTGACTTCTCTCACTCTGCCTCACTTCTCTCACTCCCCCTGAATTCTCTCACCCCCTGACTTCTCTCACTCCCCCTGACTTCTCTCACTCCCCCTGACTTCTCTCACTCCCCGTGACTTCTCTCACTCCCCCGGACTTCTCTCACTCTCCCTGACTTCTCTCAATCCCCCTGACTTCTCTCACTCCCCCTGACTTCTCTCACTCTCCCTGACTTCTCTCACTCTCCCTGACTTCTCTCACTCCCCCTGACTTCTCTCACTCCCCCTGACTTCTCTCACTCCCCCTGACTTCTCTCACTCCCCCTGACTTCTCTCACTCCCCCTGACTTCTCTCACTCCCCCTGACTTCTCTCACTCCCCCTGACCTCTCTCACTCCCCCTGAATTCTCTCATTCCCCTGACTTCTCTCACTCCCCCTGACCTCTCTCACTCCCCCTGAATTCTCTCACTCCCCCTGACTTCTCTCTCTCCCCCTGACTTCTCTCATTCCCCCTGACATCTCTCACTCCCCCTGACTTCTCTCACTCCCCCAGACTTCTCTCACTCCCCCTGACATCTCTCAATCCCCCTGACTTCTCTCACTCCCCCTGACTTCTCTCACTCCCCCTGACTTCTCTCACTCCCCCTGACTTCTCTCACTCCCCCTGACTTCTCTCACTCCCCCTGAATTCTCTCACTCCCCCTGACTTCTCTCACTCCCCCTGACTTCTCTCATTCCCCCTGACATCTCTCACTCCCCCTGACTTCTCTCACTCCCCCTGACTTCTCTCACTCCCCCTGACATCTCTCAATCCCCCTGACTTCTCTCACTCCCCCTGACTTCTCTCTCTCCCCCTGACTTCTCTCACTCCCCCTGACATCTCTCACTCCCCCTGACTTCTCTCACTCCCCCTGACTTCTCCCACTCCCCCTGACTTCTCTCACTCTCCCTGACCTCTCTCACTCCCCCTGAATTCTCTCACTCCCCCTGACTTCTCTCTCTCCCCCTGACTTCTCTCACTCCCCCTGACATCTCTCACTCCCCCTGACTTCTCTCACTCCCCCTGACTTCTCTCACTCCCCCTGACATCTCTCAATCCCCCTGACTTCTCTCACTCCCCCTGACTTCTCTCACTCCCCCTGACTTCTCTCACTCCCCCTGACTTCTCTCACTCACCCTGACTTCTCTCACTCACCCTGACTTCTCTCACTCCCCCTGACTTCTCTCACTCCCCCTGACTTCTCTCACTCCCCCTGACTTCTCTCACTCCCCCTGACTTCTCTCACTCCCCCTGACTTCTCTCACCCCCCCTCGCTTCTCTCACTCCCCCTCACTCCCCCTCGCTTCTCTCACTCCCCCTGACTTCTCTCACTCTACCTATCTTCTCTCACTCCCCCTCGCTTCCCTCACTCCCCCTCGCTTCTCTCACTCCCCCTGACTTCTCTCACTCCCCCTGACTTCTCTCACTCCCCCTGACTTCTCTCACTCCGCCTCACTTCTCTCACTCCTCCTGAATACTATCACTCCCCCTGACTTCTCTCACTCCTCCTGACTTCTCTCACTCCCCCTGACTTCTCTCACTCCCCTGACATCTTTCACTCCCCCTGACTTCTCTCACTCCCCCAGACTTCTCTCACTCCCCCTGACTTCTCTCACTCCCCCTGACTTCTCTCACTCCCCCTGACTTCTCTCACTCCCCCTGACTTCTCTCACTCTCCCTGACTTCTCTCACTCCCCCTGACTTCTCTCACTCTCCCTGACTTCTCTCACTCCCCCTGACCTCTCTCACTCCCCCTGACTTCTCCCACTCCCCCTGACTTCTCTCACTCTGCCTGACTTCTCTCACTCCCCCTGACTTCTCTCACTCTCCCTGACTTCTCTCACTCTCCCTGACTTCTCTCACTCCCCCTCGCTTCCCTCACTCCCCCTGACTTCTCTCACTCCCCCTGACTTCTCTCACTCCCCTTGACTTCTCTCACTCCCCCTGACTTCTCTCACTCCCCCTGACTTCTCTCACTCCCCCTGACTTCTCTCACTCCCCCTGACTTCTCACACTCCCCCAGACTTCTCTCACTCCCCCTGACTTCTCTCACTCCCACTGACGTCTCTCACTCCCCCTGACTTCTCTCACTCTCCCTGACTTCTCTCACTCCCCCCGACTACTCTCACTCTCCCTGACTTCTCTCATTCCTCCGGACTTCTCTCACTCCCCCTGACTTCTCTCACTCCCCCTGACTTCTCTCACTCCCCCTGAATTCTCTCACTCCCCCTGACTTCTCTCACTCCCCCTGACTTCTCTCACTCCCCCTGACTTCTCTCACTCCCCCTGACATCTCTCCCTCCCGCTGACTTCTCTCACTCCCCCTGACTTCTCTCACTCCCCCTTAATTCTTTCACTCCCCCTGACTTCTTTCTCTCCCCCGGACATCTCTCACTCCCCCTGACTTCTCTCACTCCCCCTGACTTCTCTCACGCCCCCTGACTTCTCTCTCTCCCCCTGACTTCTCTCACTCCCCCTGACATCTCTCACTCCCCCTGACTTCTCTCACTCCCCCTGACTTCTCCCACTCCCCCTGACTTCTCTCACTCTCCCTGACCTCTCTCACTCCCCCTGAATTCTCTCACTCCCCCTGACTTCTCTCTCTCCCCCTGACTTCTCTCACTCCCCCTGACATCTCTCACTCCCCCTGACTTCTCTCACTCCCCCTGACTTCTCTCTCTCCCCCTGACATCTCTCAATCCCCCTGACTTCTCTCACTCCCCCTGACTTCTCTCACTCCCCCTGACTTCTCTCACTCCCCCTGACTTCTCTCACTCCCCCTGACTTCTCTCACTCCCCCTGACTTCTCTCACTCCCCCTGACTTCTCTCACTCCCCCTCACTTCTCTCACTCCCCCTGACTTCTCTCACTCCCCCTGACTTCTCTCAACCCCCCTCACTTCTCTCACTGCCCCTCACTCCCCCTCCCTTCTCTCACTCCCCCTGACTTCTCTCACTCTACCTGTCTTCTCTCACTCCCCCTCGCTTCCCTCACTCCCCCTCGCTTCTCTCACTCCCCCTGACTTCTCTCACTCCCCCTGACTTCTCTCACTCCCCCTGACTTCTCTCACTCCGCCTCACTTCTCTCACTCCCCCTGAATACTCTCACTCCCCCTGACTTCTCTCACTCCCCCTGACTTCTCTCACTCCCTCTGACTTCTCTCACTCCCCTGACATCTTTCACTCCCCCTGACTTCTCTCACTCCCCCAGACTTCTCTCACTCCCCCTGACTTCTCTCACTCCCCCTGACTGCTCTCACTCCCCCTGACTTCTCTCGCTCCCCCTGACTTCTCTCGCTCCCCCTGACTTCTCTCACTCCCCCTGACTTCTCTCACTCTCCCTGACTTCTCTCACTCCCCCTGACTGCTCTCACTCTCCCTGACTTCTCTCACTCCCCCTGAATTCTCTCACTCCCCCTGACTTCTCTCACTCCCCCTGACTTCTCTCACTCCCCCTGACTTCTCTCACTCCCCCTGACTTCTCTCACTCCCCCTGACTTCTCTCACTCCCCCTGACCTCTCTCACTCCCCCTGACTTCTCTCACTCCCCCTGAATTCTCTCACTCCCCCTGACTTCTCTCTCTCCCCCTGACTTCTCTCACTCTCCCTGACCTCTCTCACTCCCCCTGAATTCTCTCACTCCCCCTGACTTCTCTCTCTCCCCCTGACTTCTCTCACTCTCCCTGACCTCTCTCACTCCCCCTGAATTCTCTCACTCCCCCTGACTTCTCTCTCTCCCCCTGACTTCTCTCATTCCCCCTGACATCTCTCACTCCCCCTGACTTCTTTCACTCCCCCTGACTTCTCTCACTCTCCCTGACATCTCTCAATCCCAATGACTTCTGTCACTCCCCCTGACTTCTCTCACTCCCCCTGACTTCTCTCACTCCCCCTGACTTCTCTCACACCCCCTGACTTCTCTCACTCCCCCTGACTTCTCTCACTCCCCCTGACTTCTCTCACTCCCCCTGAATTCTCTCACTCCCCCTGACTGCTCTCACTCCCCCTGACTTCTCTCACTCCCCCTGACTTCTCTCACTCCCCCTGACTTCTCTCTCTCCCCCTGACTTCTCTCACTCCCCCTGACATCTCTCACTCCCCCTGACTTCTCTCACTCCCCCTGACTTCTCCCACTCCCCCTGACTTCTCTCACTCTCCCTGACCTCTCTCACTCCCCCTGAATTCTCTCACTCCCCCTGACTTCTCTCTCTCCCCCTGACTTCTCTCACTCCCCCTGACAATCTCTCACTCCCCCTGACTTCTCTCACTCCCCCTGACTTCTCTCTCTCCCCCTGACATCTCTCAATCCCCCTGACTTCTCTCACTCCCCCTGACTTCTCTCACTCCCCCTGACTTCTCTCACTCCCCCTGACTTCTCTCACACCCCCTGACTTCTCTCAATCCCCCTGACTTCTCTCACTCCCCCTGACTTCTCTCACTCCACCTGACTTCTCTCACTCCCCCTGACTTCTCTCACTCCCCCTGACTTCTCTCACCCCCCCTCGCTTCTCTCACTCCCCCTCACTCCCCCTCGCTTCTCTCACTCCCCCTGACTTCTCTCACTCGACCTGTCTTCTCTCACTCCCCCTCGCTTCCCTCACTCCCCCTCGCTTCTCTCACTCCCCCTGACTTCTCTCACTCCCCCTGACTTCTCTCACTCCCCCTGACTTCTCTCACTCTGCCTCACTTCTCTCACTCCCCCTGAATACGCTCACTCCCCCTGACTTCTCTCACTCCCCCTGACTTCTCTCACTCCCCCTGACTTCTCTCACTCCCCTGACATCTTTCACTCCCCCTGACTTCTCTCACTCCCCCAGACTTCTCTCACTCCCCCTGACTTCTCTCACTCCCCCTGACTTCTCTCACTCCCCCTGACTTCTCTCACTCCCCCTGACATCTCTCACTCCCCCTGACTTCTCTCACTCCCCCTGACTTCTCTCACTCTCCCTGACTTCTCTCACTCCCCCTGACTTCTCTCACTCTCCCTGACTTCTCTCACTCCCCCTGACCTCTCTCACTCCCCCTGACTTCTCCCACTCCCCCTGACTTCTCTCACTCTGCCTGACTTCTCTCACTCCCCCTGACTTCTCTCACTCTCCCTGACTTCTCTCACTCTCCCTGACTTCTCTCACTCCCCCTCGCTTCCCTCACTCCCCCTGACTTCTCTCACTCCCCCTGACTTCTCTCACTCCCCTTGACTTCTCTCACTCCCCCTGACTTCTCTCACTCCCCCTGACATCTCTCACTCCCCCTGACTTCTCTCACTCCCCCTGACTTCTCCCACTCCCCCTGACTTCTCTCACTCTCCCTGACCTCTCTCACTCCCCCTGAATTCTCTCACTCCCCCTGACTTCTCTCTCTCCCCCTGACTTCTCTCACTCCCCCTGACAATCTCTCACTCCCCCTGACTTCTCTCACTCCCCCTGACTTCTCTCACTCCCCCTGACTTCTCTCACTCCCCCTGAATTCTCTCACTCCCCCTGACTTCTCTCACTCCCCCTGACATCTCTCACTCCCCCTTACTTCTCTCACTCCCCCTGACTTCTCTCACTCTCCCTGACTTCTCTCACTCCCACTGACCTCTCTCACTCCCCCTGACTTCTCCCACTCCCCCTGACTTCTCTCACTCTGCCTGACTTCTCTCACTCCCCCTGACTTCTCTCACTCCCCCTGACTTCTCTCACTCCGCCTCACTTCTCTCACTCCCCCTGAATACTCTCACTCCCCCTGACTTCTCTCACTCCCCCTGACTTCTCTCTCTCCCCCTGACTTCTCTCACTCCCCTGACATCTTTCACTCCCCCTGACTTCTCTCACTCCCCCAGACTTCTCTCACTCCCCTTGACTTCTCTCACTCCCCCTGACTTCTCTCACTCCCCCTGACTTCTCTCACTCCCCCTGACTTCTCTCACTCCCCCTGACTTCTCTCACTCCCCCTGACTTCTCTCACTCCCCCTGACTTCTCTCACTCCCCCTGACTTCTCTCACTCCCCTGACATCTTTCACTCCCCCTGACTTCTCTCACTCCCCCAGACTTCTCTCACTCCCCTTGACTTCTCTCACTCCCCCTGACTTCTCTCACTCTCCCTGACTTCTCTCACTCCCCCTGACCTCTCTCACTCCCCCTGACTTCTCTCACTCTCCCTGACTTCTCTCACTCCCCCTCGCTTCCCTCACTCCCCCTGACTTCTCTCACTCCCCCTGACTTCTCTCACTCCCCTTGACTTCTCTCACTCCCCCTGACTTCTCTCACTCCCCCTGACTTCTCTCACTCCCCCTGACTTCTCTCACTCCCCCTGACTTCTCACACTCCCCCTGACTTCTCTCACACCCCTGACTTCTCTCACTCCCACTGACTTCTCTCACTCCCCCTGACTTCTCTCACTCTCCCTGACTTCTCTCACTCCCCCCGACTTCTCTCACTCTCCCTGACTTCTCTCATTCCTCCGGACTTCTCTCACTCCCCCTGACTTCTCTCACTCCCCCTGACTTCTCTCACTCCCCCTGACTTCTCTCACTCCCCCTGACTTCTCTCACTCCCCCTGAATTCTCTCACTCCCCCTGACTTCTCTCACTCTCCCTGACTTCTCTCACTCCCCCTGACTTCTCTCACTCCGCCTGACTTCTCTCACTCCCCCTGACTTCTCTCACTCCCCCTGACTTCTCTCACTCCCCCTGACTTCTCTCACTCCCCCTGACTTCTATCACTCCCCCTGACTTCTCTCACTCCCCCTGACTTCTCTCACTCCCCCTGACTTCTCTCACTCCCCCTGACTTCTCTCACTCCCCCTGACTTCACTCACTCCCCCTGACTTCTCTCTCTCCCCCTGACTTCTCTCACTCCCCCTGACATCTCTCACTCCCCCTGACTTCTCTCACTCCCTCTGACTTCTCCCACTCCCCCTGACTTCTCTCACTCTCCCTGACCTCTCTCACTCCCCCTGAATTCTCTCACTCCCTCTGACTTCTCTCTCTCCCCCTGACTTCTCTCACTCCCCCTGACATCTCTCACTCCCCCTGACTTCTCTCACTCCCCCTGACATCTCTCACTCCCCCTGACTTCTCTCACTCCCCGTGACTTCTCTCACTCCCCCGGACTTCTCTCACTCTCCCTGAGTTCTCTCACTCCCCCTGACTTCTCTCACTCCCCCTGACTTCTCTCACTCCCCCTGACTTCTCTCACTCCCCCTGACTTCTTTCACTCCCCCTGACTTCTCACACTCCCCCTGACTTCTCTCACTCCCCCTGAATTCTCTCACTCCCCCTGACTTCTCTCACTCCCCCTGACTTCTCTCACACCCCCTCGCTTCTCTCACTCTTCCTCACTCCCCCTCGCGTCTCTCACTCCCCCGACTTCTCTCACTCTACCTGTCTTCTCTCACTCCCCCTCGCTTCCCTCACTCCTCCTCGCTTCTCTCACTCCCCCTGACTTCTCTCACTCCCCCTGACTTCTCTCACTCCCCCTGACTTCTCTCAACCTGCCTCACTTCTCTCACTCCCCCGGACTTCTCTCACTCTCGCTGACTTCTCTCAATCCCCCTGACTTCTCTCACTCCCCCTGACTTCTCTCACTCTCCCTGACTTCTCTCACTCTCCCTGACTTCTCTCACTCCCCCTGACTTCTCTCACTCCCCCTGACTTCTCTCACTCCCCCTGACTTCTCTCACTCCCCCTGACTTCTCTCACTCCCCCTGACTTCTCTCACTCCCCCTGACTTCTCTCACTCCCCCTGACCTCTCTCACTCCCCCTGAATTCTCTCACTCCCCCTGACTTCTCTCACTCCCCCTGACCTCTCTCACTCCCCCTGAATTCTCTCACTCCCCCTGACTTCTCTCTCTCCCCCTGACTTCTCTCATTGACCCTGACATCTCTCACTCCCCCTGACTTCTCTCACTCCCCCTGACTTCTCTCACTCCCCCTGACATCTCTCAATCCCCCTGACTTCTCTCACTCCCCCTGACTTCTCTCACTCCCCCTGACTTCTCTCACTCCCCCTGACTTCTCTCACTCCCCCTGACTTCTCTCACTCCCCCTGACTTCTCTCACTCCCCCTGACTTCTCTCACTCCCCCTGAATTCTCTCACTCCCCCTGACTTCTCTCACTCCCCCTGACTTCTCTCATTCCCCCTGACATCTCTCACTCCCCCTGACTTCTCTCACTCCCCCTGACTTCTCTCACTCCCCCTGACATCTCTCAATCCCCCTGACTTCTCTCACTCCCCCTGACTTCTCTCTCTCCCCCTGACTTCTCTCACTCCCCCTGACATCTCTCACTCCCCCTGACTTCTCTCACTCCCCCTGACTTCTCCCACTCCCCCTGACTTCTCTCACTCTCCCTGACCTCTCTCACTCCCCCTGAATTCTCTCACTCCCCCTGACTTCTCTCTCTCCCCCTGACTTCTCTCACTCCCCCTGACATCTCTCACTCCCCCTGACTTCTCTCACTCCCCCTGACTTCTCTCACTCCCCCTGACATCTCTCAATCCCCCTGACTTCTCTCACTCCCCCTGACTTCTCTCACTCCCCCTGACTTCTCTCACTCCCCCTGACTTCTCTCACTCACCCTGACTTCTCTCACTCCCCCTGACTTCTCTCACTCCCCCTGACTTCTCTCACTCCCCCTGACTTCTCTCACTCCCCCTGACTTCTCTCACTCCCCCTGACTTCTCTCACCCCCCCTCGCTTCTCTCACTCCCCCTCACTCCCCCTCGCTTCTCTCACTCCCCCTGACTTCTCTCACTCTACCTGTCTTCTCTCACTCCCCCTCGCTTCCCTCACTCCCCCTCGCTTCTCTCACTCCCCCTGACTTCTCTCACTCCCCCTGACTTCTCTCACTCCCCCTGACTTCTCTCACTCCGCCTCACTTCTCTCACTCCCCCTGAATACTATCACTCCCCCTGACTTCTCTCACTCCCCCTGACTTCTCTCACTCCCCCTGACTTCTCTCACTCCCCTGACATCTTTCACTCCCCCTGACTTCTCTCACTCCCCCAGACTTCTCTCACTCCCCCTGACTTCTCTCACTCCCCCTGACTTCTCTCACTCCCCCTGACTTCTCTCACTCCCCCTGACTTCTCTCACTCTCCCTGACTTCTCTCACTCCCCCTGACTTCTCTCACTCTCCCTGACTTCTCTCACTCCCCCTGACTTCTCTCACTCTCCCTGACTTCTCTCACACCCCCTGACTTCTCCCACTCCCCCTGACTTCTCTCACTCTGCCTGACTTCTCTCACTCCCCCTGACTTCTCTCACTCTCCCTGACTTCTCTCACTCTCCCTGACTTCTCTCACTCCCCCTCGCTTCCCTCACTCCCCCTGACTTCTCTCACTCCCCCTGACTTCTCTCACTCCCCTTGACTTCTCTCACTCCCCCTGACTTCTCTCACTCCCCCTGACTTCTCTCACTCCCCCTGACTTCACTCACTCCCCCTGACTTCTCACACTCCCCCAGACTTCTCTCACTCCCCCTGACTTCTCTCACTCCCACTGACTTCTCTCACTCCCCCTGACTTCTCTCACTCTCCCTGACTTCTCTCACTACCCCCGACTTCTCTCACTCTCCCTGATTTCTCTCATTCCTCCGGACTTCTCTCACTCCCCCTGACTTCTCTCACTCCCCCTGACTTCTCTCACTCCCCCTGAATTCTCTCACTCCCCCTGACTTCTCTCACTCCCCCTGACTTCTCTCACTCCCCCTGACTTCTCTCACTCCCCCTGACATCTCTCCCTCCCGCTGACTTCTCTCACTCCCCCTGACTTCTCTCACTCCCCCTGACTTCTTTCACTCCCCCTGACTTCTTTCTCTCCCCCGGACATCTCTCACTCCCCCTGACTTCTCTCACTCCCCCTGACTTCTCTCACGCCCCCTGACTTCTCTCTCTCCCCCTGACTTCTCTCACTCCCCCTGACATCTCTCACTCCCCCTGACTTCTCTCACTCCCCCTGACTTCTCCCACTCCCCCTGACTTCTCTCACTCTCCCTGACCTCTCTCACTCCCCCTGAATTCTCTCACTCCCCCTGACATCTCTCTCTCCCCCTGATTTCTCTCACTCCCCCTGACATCTCTCACTCCCCCTGACTTCTCTCACTCCCCCTGACTTCTCTCTCTCCCCTGACATCTCTCAATCCCCCTGACTTCTCTCACTCCCCCTGACTTCTCTCACTCCCCCTGACTTCTCTCACTCCCCCTGACTTCTCTCACTCCCCCTGATTTCTCTCACTCCCCCTGACTTCTCTCACTCCCCCTGACTTCTCTCACTCCCCCTCACTTCTCTCACTCCCCCTGACTTCTCTCACTCCCCCTGACTTCTCTCAACCCCCCTCACTTCTCTCACTGCCCCTCACTCCCCCTCGCTTCACTCACTCCCCCTGACTTCTCTCACTCTACCTGTCTTCTCTCACTCCCCCTCGCTTCCCTCACTCCCCCTCGCTTCTCTCACTCCCCCTGACTTCTCTCACTCCCCCTGACTTCTCTCACTCCCCCTGACTTCTCTCACTCCGCCTCACTTCTCTCACTCCCCCTGAATACTCTCACTCCCCCTGACTTCTCTCACTCCCCCTGACTTCTCTCACTCCCCCTGACTTCTCTCACTCCCCTGACATCTTTCACTCCCCCTGACTTCTCTCACTCCCCCAGACTTCTCTCACTCCCCCTGACTTCTCTCACTCCCCCTGACTGCTCTCACTCCCCCTGACTTCTCTCGCTCCCCCTGACTTCTCTCGCTCCCCCTGACTTCTCTCACTCCCCCTGACTTCTCTCACTCTCCCTGACTTCTCTCACTCCCCCTGACTGCTCTCACTCTCCCTGACTTCTCTCACTCCCCCTGAATTCTCTCACTCCCCCTGACTTCTCTCACTCCCCCTGACTTCTCTCACTCCCCCTGACTTCTCTCACTCCCCCTGACTTCTCTCACTCCCCCTGACCTCTCTCACTCCCCCTGACTTCTCTCACTCCCCCTGAATTCTCTCACTCCCCCTGACTTCTCTCTCTCCCCCTGACTTCTCTCACTCCCCCTGACATCTCTCACTCCCCCTGACTTCTCTCACTCCCCCTGACTTCTCCCACTCCCCCTGACTTCTCTCACTCTCCCTGACCTCTCTCACTCCCCCTGAATTCTCTCACTCCCCCTGACTTCTCTCTCTCCCCCTGACTTCTCTCATTCCCCCTGACATCTCTCACTCCCCCTGACTTCTTTCACTCCCCCTGACTTCTCTCACTCTCCCTGACATCTCTCAATCCCAATGACTTCTGTCACTCCCCCTGACTTCTCTCACTCCCCCTGACTTCTCTCACTCCCCCTGACTTCTCTCACTCCCCCTGACTTCTCTCACTCCCCCTGACTTCTCTCACTCCCCCTGACTTCTCTCACTCCCCCTGAATTCTCTCACTCCCCCTGACTGCTCTCACTCCCCCTGACTTCTCTCACTCCCCCTGACTTCTCTCACTCCCCCTGACTTCTCTCTCTCCCCCTGACTTCTCTCACTCCCCCTGACATCTCTCACTCCCCCTGACTTCTCTCACTCCCCCTGACTTCTCCCACTCCCCCTGACTTCTCTCACTCTCCCTGACCTCTCTCACTCCCCCTGACTTCTCTCTCTCCCCCTGACTTCTCTCACTCCCCCTGACTATCTCTCACTCCCCCTGACTTCTCTCACTCCCCCTGACTTCTCTCTCTCCCCCTGACATCTCTCAATCCCCCTGACTTCTCTCACTCCCCCTGACTTCTCTCACTCCCCCTGACTTCTCTCACTCCCCCTGACTTCTCTCACTCCCCCTGACTTCTCTCACTCCCCCTGACTTCTCTCACTCCCCCTGACTTCTCTCACTCCACCTGACTTCTCTCACTCCCCCTGACTTCTCTCACTCCCCCTGACTTCTCTCACCCCCCCTCGCTTCTCTCACTCCCCCTCACTCCCCCTCGCTTCTCTCACTCCCCCTGACTTCTCTCACTCGACCTGTCTTCTCTCACTCCCCCTCGCTTCCCTCACTCCCCCTCGCTTCTCTCACTCCCCCTGACTTCTCTCACTCCCCCTGACTTCTCTCACTACCCCTGACTTCTCTCACTCTGCCTCACTTCTCTCACTCCCCCTGAATACTCTCACTCCCCCTGACTTCTCTCACTCCCCCTGACTTCTCTCACTCCCCCTGACTTCTCTCACTCCCCTGACATCTTTCACTCCCCCTGACATCTCTCAATCCCCCTGACTTCTCTCACTCCCCCTGACTTCTCTCACTCCCCCTGACTTCTCTCACTCCCCCTGACTTCTCTCACTCCCCCTGACTTCTCTCACTCCCCCTGACTTCTCTCACTCCCCCTGACTTCTCTCACTCCACCTGACTTCTCTCACTCCCCTTGACTTCTCTCACTCCCCCTGACTTCTCTCACCCCCCCTCGCTTCTCTCACTCCCCCTCACTCCCCCTCGCTTCTCTCACTCCCCCTGACTTCTCTCACTCGACCTGTCTTCTCTCACTCCCCCTCGCTTCCCTCACTCCCCCTCGCTTCTCTCACTCCCCCTGACTTCTCTCACTCCCCCTGACTTCTCTCACTACCCCTGACTTCTCTCACTCTCCCTGACTTCTCTCACTCCCCCTGACCTCTCTCACTCCCCCTGACTTCTCCCACTCCCCCTGACTTCTCTCACTCTGCCTGACTTCTCTCACTCCCCCTGACTTCTCTCACTCTCCCTGACTTCTCTCACTCTCCCTGACTTCTCTCACTCCCCCTCGCTTCCCTCACTCCCCCTGACTTCTCTCACTCCCCCTGACTTCTCTCACTCCCCTTGACTTCTCTCACTCCCCCTGACTTCTCTCACTCCCCCTGACATCTCTCACTCCCCCTGACTTCTCTCACTCCCCCTGACTTCTCCCACTCCCCCTGACTTCTCTCACTCTCCCTGACCTCTCTCACTCCCCCTGAATTCTCTCACTCCCCCTGACTTCTCTCTCTCCCCCTGACTTCTCTCACTCCCCCTGACAATCTCTCACTCCCCCTGACTTCTCTCACTCCCCCTGACTTCTCTCACTCCCCCTGACTTCTCTCACTCCCCCTGACTTCTCTCACTCCCGCTGACTTCTCTCACTCCCCCTGACATCTCTCACTCCCCCTTACTTCTCTCACTCCCCCTGACTTCTCTCACTCTCCCTGACTTCTCTCACTCCCCCTGACCTCTCTCACTCCCCCTGACTTCTCCCACTCCCCCTGACTTCTCTCACTCCCCCTGACATCTCTCACTCTCCCTGACTTCTCTCACTCCCCCTGACCTCTCTCACTCCCCCTGACTTCTCTCACTCCCCCTGACTTCTCTCACTCCCCCTGACATCTCTCACTCCCCCTTACTTCTCTCACTCCCCCTGACTTCTCTCACTCTGCCTGACTTCTCTCACTCCCCCTGACTTCTCTCACTCTCCCTGACTTCTCTCACTCTCCCTGACTTCTCTCACTCCCCCTCGCTTCCCTCACTCCCCCTGACTTCTCTCACTCCCCCTGACTTCTCTCACTCTCCCTGACTTCTCTCACTCTCCCTGACTTCTCTCACTCCCCCTCGCTTCCCTCACTCCCCCTGACTTCTCTCACTCCCCCTGACTTCTCTCACTCCCCTTGACTTCTCTCACTCCCCCTGACTTCTCTCACTCCCCCTGACTTCTCTCACTCCCCCTGACTTCTCTCACTCCCCCTGACTTCTCACACTCCCCCAGACTTCTCTCACTCCCCCTGACTTCTCTCACTCCCACTGACTTCTCTCACTCCCCCTGACTTCTCTCACTCTCCCTGACTTCTCTCACTACCCCCGACTTCTCTCACTGTCCCTGATTTCTCTCATTCCTCCGGACTTCTCTCACTCCCCCTGACTTCTCTCACTCCCCCTGACTTCTCTCACTCCCCCTGAATTCTCTCACTCCCCCTGACTTCTCTCACTCCCCCTGACTTCTCTCACTCCCCCTGACTTCTCTCACTCCCCCTGACATCTCTCCCTCCCGCTGACTTCTCTCACTCCCCCTGACTTCTCTCACTCCCCCTGACTTCTTTCACTCCCCCTGACTTCTTTCTCTCCCCCGGACATCTCTCACTCCCCCTGACTTCTCTCACTCCCCCTGACTTCTCTCACGCCCCCTGACTTCTCTCTCTCCCCCTGACTTCTCTCACTCCCCCTGACATCTCTCACTCCCCCTGACTTCTCTCACTCCCCCTGACTTCTCCCACTCCCCCTGACTTCTCTCACTCTCCCTGACCTCTCTCACTCCCCCTGAATTCTCTCACTCCCCCTGACATCTCTCTCTCCCCCTGATTTCTCTCACTCCCCCTGACATCTCTCACTCCCCCTGACTTCTCTCACTCCCCCTGACTTCTCTCTCTCCCCTGACACCTCTCAATCCCCCTGACTTCTCTCACTCCCCCTGATTTCTCTCACTCCCCCTGACTTCTCTCACTCCCCCTGACTTCTCTCACTCCCCCTCACTTCTCTCACTCCCCCTGACTTCTCTCACTCCCCCTGACTTCTCTCAACCCCCCTCACTTCTCTCACTGCCCCTCACTCCCCCTCGCTTCTCTCACTCCCCCTGACTTCTCTCACTCTACCTGTCTTCTCTCACTCCCCCTCGCTTCCCTCACTCCCCCTCGCTTCTCTCACTCCCCCTGACTTCTCTCACTCCCCCTGACTTCTCTCACTCCCCCTGACTTCTCTCACTCCGCCTCACTTCTCTCACTCCCCCTGAATACTCTCACTCCCCCTGACTTCTCTCACTCCCCCTGACTTCTCTCACTCCCCCTGACTTCTCTCACTCCCCTGACATCTTTCACTCCCCCTGACTTCTCTCACTCCCCCAGACTTCTCTCACTCCCCCTGACTTCTCTCACTCCCCCTGACTGCTCTCACTCCCCCTGACTTCTCTCGCTCCCCCTGACTTCTCTCGCTCCCCCTGACTTCTCTCACTCCCCCTGACTTCTCTCACTCTCCCTGACTTCTCTCACTCCCCCTGACTGCTCTCACTCTCCCTGACTTCTCTCACTCCCCCTGAATTCTCTCACTCCCCCTGACTTCTCTCACTCCCCCTGACTTCTCTCACTCCCCCTGACTTCTCTCACTCCCCCTGACTTCTCTCACTCCCCCTGACCTCTCTCACTCCCCCTGACTTCTCTCACTCCCCCTGAATTCTCTCACTCCCCCTGACTTCTCTCTCTCCCCCTGACTTCTCTCACTCCCCCTGACATCTCTCACTCCCCCTGACTTCTCTCACTCCCCCTGACTTCTCCCACTCCCCCTGACTTCTCTCACTCTCCCTGACCTCTCTCACTCCCCCTGAATTCTCTCACTCCCCCTGACTTCTCTCTCTCCCCCTGACTTCTCTCATTCCCCCTGACATCTCTCACTCCCCCTGACTTCTTTCACTCCCCCTGACTTCTCTCACTCTCCCTGACATCTCTCAATCCCAATGACTTCTGTCACTCCCCCTGACTTCTCTCACTCCCCCTGACTTCTCTCACTCCCCCTGACTTCTCTCACTCCCCCTGACTTCTCTCACTCCCCCTGACTTCTCTCACTCCCCCTGACTTCTCTCACTCCCCCTGAATTCTCTCACTCCCCCTGACTGCTCTCACTCCCCCTGACTTCTCTCACTCCCCCTGACTTCTCTCACTCCCCCTGACTTCTCTCTCTCCCCCTGACTTCTCTCACTCCCCCTGACATCTCTCACTCCCCCTGACTTCTCTCACTCCCCCTGACTTCTCCCACTCCCCCTGACTTCTCTCACTCCCCCTGACTTCTCTCACTCCCCCTGACTTCTCTCACTCC
The DNA here is from genome assembly GCF_052327205.1 of Somniosus microcephalus. Taxonomy (NCBI): domain Eukaryota; kingdom Metazoa; phylum Chordata; class Chondrichthyes; order Squaliformes; family Somniosidae; genus Somniosus; species Somniosus microcephalus. The sequence continues at coordinate 116,898 of NW_028225816.1, read as the reverse complement.
CCCTGACTTCTCTCACTCCCCCTGACTTCTCTCACCCCCCCTCGCTTCTCTCACTCCCCCTCACTCCCCCTCGCTTCTCTCACTCCCCCTGACTTCTCTCACTCGACCTGTCTTCTCTCACTCCCCCTCGCTTCCCTCACTCCCCCTCGCTTCTCTCACTCCCCCTGACTTCTCTCACTCCCCCTGACTTCTCTCACTACCCCTGACTTCTCTCACTCTGCCTCACTTCTCTCACTCCCCCTGAATACTCTCACTCCCCCTGACTTCTCTCACTCCCCCTGACTTCTCTCACTCCCCCTGACTTCTCTCACTCCCCTGACATCTTTCACTCCCCCTGACATCTCTCAATCCCCCTGACTTCTCTCACTCCCCCTGACTTCTCTCACTCCCCCTGACTTCTCTCACTCCCCCTGACTTCTCTCACTCCCCCTGACTTCTCTCACTCCCCCTGACTTCTCTCACTCCCCCTGACTTCTCTCACTCCACCTGACTTCTCTCACTCCCCCTGACTTCTCTCACTCCCCCTGACTTCTCTCACCCCCCCTCGCTTCTCTCACTCCCCCTCACTCCCCCTCGCTTCTCTCACTCCCCCTGACTTCTCTCACTCGACCTGTCTTCTCTCACTCCCCCTCGCTTCCCTCACTCCCCCTCGCTTCTCTCACTCCCCCTGACTTCTCTCACTCCCCCTGACTTCTCTCACTACCCCTGACTTCTCTCACTCTGCCTCACTTCTCTCACTCCCCCTGAATACTCTCACTCCCCCTGACTTCTCTCACTCCCCCTGACTTCTCTCACTCCCCCTGAATTCTCTCACTCCCCCTGACTTCTCTCACTCCCCCTGACTTCTCTCACTCCCCCTGACTTCTCTCACTCCCCCTGACTTCTCTCACTCCCCCTGACCTCTCTCACTCCCCCTGACTTCTCTCACTCCCCCTGAATTCTCTCACTCCCCCTGACTTCTCTCTCTCCCCCTGACTTCTCTCACTCCCCCTGACATCTCTCACTCCCCCTGACTTCTCTCACTCCCCCTGACTTCTCCCACTCCCCCTGACTTCTCTCACTCTCCCTGACCTCTCTCACTCCCCCTGAATTCTCTCACTCCCCCTGACTTCTCTCTCTCCCCCTGACTTCTCTCATTCCCCCTGACATCTCTCACTCCCCCTGACTTCTTTCACTCCCCCTGACTTCTCTCACTCTCCCTGACATCTCTCAATCCCAATGACTTCTGTCACTCCCCCTGACTTCTCTCACTCCCCCTGACTTCTCTCACTCCCCCTGACTTCTCTCACTCCCCCTGACTTCTCTCACTCCCCCTGACTTCTCTCACTCCCCCTGACTTCTCTCACTCCCCCTGAATTCTCTCACTCCCCCTGACTGCTCTCACTCCCCCTGACTTCTCTCACTCCCCCTGACTTCTCTCACTCCCCCTGACTTCTCTCTCTCCCCCTGACTTCTCTCACTCCCCCTGACATCTCTCACTCCCCCTGACTTCTCTCACTCCCCCTGACTTCTCCCACTCCCCCTGACTTCTCTCACTCCCCCTGACTTCTCTCACTCCCCCTGACTTCTCTCACTCCCCCTGACTTCTCTCACTCCCCCTGACTTCTCTCACCCCCCCTCGCTTCTCTCACTCCCCCTCACTCCCCCTCGCTTCTCTCACTCCCCCTGACTTCTCTCACTCGACCTGTCTTCTCTCACTCCCCCTCGCTTCCCTCACTCCCCCTCGCTTCTCTCACTCCCCCTGACTTCTCTCACTCCCCCTGACTTCTCTCACTACCCCTGACTTCTCTCACTCTGCCTCACTTCTCTCACTCCCCCTGAATACTCTCACTCCCCCTGACTTCTCTCACTCCCCCTGACTTCTCTCACTCCCCCTGACTTCTCTCACTCCCCTGACATCTTTCACTCCCCCTGACATCTCTCAATCCCCCTGACTTCTCTCACTCCCCCTGACTTCTCTCACTCCCCCTGACTTCTCTCACTCCCCCTGACTTCTCTCACTCCCCCTGACTTCTCTCACTCCCCCTGACTTCTCTCACTCCCCCTGACTTCTCTCACTCCACCTGACTTCTCTCACTCCCCCTGACTTCTCTCACTCCCCCTGACTTCTCTCACCCCCCCTCGCTTCTCTCACTCCCCCTCACTCCCCCTCGCTTCTCTCACTCCCCCTGACTTCTCTCACTCGACCTGTCTTCTCTCACTCCCCCTCGCTTCCCTCACTCCCCCTCGCTTCTCTCACTCCCCCTGACTTCTCTCACTCCCCCTGACTTCTCTCACTACCCCTGACTTCTCTCACTCTGCCTCACTTCTCTCACTCCCCCTGAATACTCTCACTCCCCCTGACTTCTCTCACTCCCCCTGACTTCTCTCACTCCCCCTGACTTCTCTCACTCCCCTGACATCTTTCACTCCCCCTGACTTCTCTCACTCCCCCAGACTTCTCTCACTCCCCCTGACTTCTCTCACTCCCCCTGACTTCTCTCACTCCCCCTGACTTCTCTCACTCCCCCTGACATCTCTCACTCCCCCTGACTTCTCTCACTCCCCCTGACTTCTCTCACTCTCCCTGACTTCTCTCACTCCCCCTGACTTCTCTCACTCTCCCTGACTTCTCTCACTCCCCCTGACCTCTCTCACTCCCCCTGACTTCTCCCACTCCCCCTGACTTCTCTCACTCTGCCTGACTTCTCTCACTCCCCCTGACTTCTCTCACTCTCCCTGACTTCTCTCACTCTCCCTGACTTCTCTCACTCCCCCTCGCTTCCCTCACTCCCCCTGACTTCTCTCACTCCCCCTGACTTCTCTCACTCCCCTTGACTTCTCTCACTCCCCCTGACTTCTCTCACTCCCCCTGACATCTCTCACTCCCCCTGACTTCTCTCACTCCCCCTGACTTCTCCCACTCCCCCTGACTTCTCTCACTCTCCCTGACCTCTCTCACTCCCCCTGAATTCTCTCACTCCCCCTGACTTCTCTCTCTCCCGCTGACTTCTCTCACTCCCCCTGACAATCTCTCACTCCCCCTGACTTCTCTCACTCCCCCTGACTTCTCTCACTCCCCCTGACTTCTCTCACTCCCCCTGACTTCTCTCACTCCCCCTGACTTCTCTCACTCCCCCTGACATCTCTCACTCCCCCTTACTTCTCTCACTCCCCCTGACTTCTCTCACTCTCCCTGACTTCTCTCACTCCCCCTGACCTCTCTCACTCCCCCTGACTTCTCCCACTCCCCCTGACTTCTCTCACTCCCCCTGACATCTCTCACTCTCCCTGACTTCTCTCACTCCCCCTGACCTCTCTCACTCCCCCTGACTTCTCTCACTCCCCCTGACTTCTCTCACTCCCCCTGACATCTCTCACTCCCCCTTACTTCTCTCACTCCCCCTGACTTCTCTCACTCTGCCTGACTTCTCTCACTCCCCCTGACTTCTCTCACTCTCCCTGACTTCTCTCACTCTCCCTGACTTCTCTCACTCCCCCTCGCTTCCCTCACTCCCCCTGACTTCTCTCACTCCCCCTGACTTCTCTCACTCTCCCTGACTTCTCTCACTCTCCCTGACTTCTCTCACTCCCCCTCGCTTCCCTCACTCCCCCTGACTTCTCTCACTCCCCCTGACTTCTCTCACTCCCCTTGACTTCTCTCACTCCCCCTGACTTCTCTCACTCCCCCTGACTTCTCTCACTCCCCCTGACTTCTCTCACTCCCCCTGACTTCTCACACTCCCCCAGACTTCTCTCACTCCCCCTGACTTCTCTCACTCCCACTGACTTCTCTCACTCCCCCTGACTTCTCTCACTCTCCCTGACTTCTCTCACTACCCCCGACTTCTCTCACTCTCCCTGATTTCTCTCATTCCTCCGGACTTCTCTCACTCCCCCTGACTTCTCTCACTCCCCCTGACTTCTCTCACTCCCCCTGAATTCTCTCACTCCCCCTGACTTCTCTCACTCCCCCTGACTTCTCTCACTCCCCCTGACTTCTCTCACTCCCCCTGACATCTCTCCCTCCCGCTGACTTCTCTCACTCCCCCTGACTTCTCTCACTCCCCCTGACTTCTTTCACTCCCCCTGACTTCTTTCTCTCCCCCGGACATCTCTCACTCCCCCTGACTTCTCTCACTCCCCCTGACTTCTCTCACGCCCCCTGACTTCTCTCTCTCCCCCTGACTTCTCTCACTCCCCCTGACATCTCTCACTCCCCCTGACTTCTCTCACTCCCCCTGACTTCTCCCACTCCCCCTGACTTCTCTCACTCTCCCTGACCTCTCTCACTCCCCCTGAATTCTCTCACTCCCCCTGACATCTCTCTCTCCCCCTGATTTCTCTCACTCCCCCTGACATCTCTCACTCCCCCTGACTTCTCTCACTCCCCCTGACTTCTCTCTCTCCCCTGACATCTCTCAATCCCCCTGACTTCTCTCACTCCCCCTGACTTCTCTCACTCCCCCTGACTTCTCTCACTCACCCTGACTTCTCTCACTCCCCCTGATTTCTCTCACTCCCCCTGACTTCTCTCACTCCCCCTGACTTCTCTCACTCCCCCTCACTTCTCTCACTCCCCCTGACTTCTCTCACTCCCCCTGACTTCTCTCAACCCCCCTCACTTCTCTCACTGCCCCTCACTCCCCCTCGCTTCTCTCACTCCCCCTGACTTCTCTCACTCTACCTGTCTTCTCTCACTCCCCCTCGCTTCCCTCACTCCCCCTCGCTTCTCTCACTCCCCCTGACTTCTCTCACTCCCCCTGACTTCTCTCACTCCCCCTGACTTCTCTCACTCCGCCTCACTTCTCTCACTCCCCCTGAATACTCTCACTCCCCCTGACTTCTCTCACTCCCCCTGACTTCTCTCACTCCCCCTGACTTCTCTCACTCCCCCTGACTTCTCTCACTCCCCTGACATCTTTCACTCCCCCTGACATCTCTCAATCCCCCTGACTTCTCTCACTCCCCCTGACTTCTCTCACTCCCCCTGACTTCTCTCACTCCCCCTGACTTCTCTCACTCCCCCTGACTTCTCTCACTCCCCCTGACTTCTCTCACTCCCCCTGACTTCTCTCACTCCACCTGACTTCTCTCACTCCCCCTGACTTCTCTCACTCCCCCTGACTTCTCTCACCCCCCCTCGCTTCTCTCACTCCCCCTCACTCCCCCTCGCTTCTCTCACTCCCCCTGACTTCTCTCACTCGACCTGTCTTCTCTCACTCCCCCTCGCTTCCCTCACTCCCCCTCGCTTCTCTCACTCCCCCTGACTTCTCTCACTCCCCCTGACTTCTCTCACTACCCCTGACTTCTCTCACTCTGCCTCACTTCTCTCACTCCCCCTGAATACTCTCACTCCCCCTGACTTCTCTCACTCCCCCTGACTTCTCTCACTCCCCCTGACTTCTCTCACTCCCCTGACATCTTTCACTCCCCCTGACTTCTCTCACTCCCCCAGACTTCTCTCACTCCCCCTGACTTCTCTCACTCCCCCTGACTTCTCTCACTCCCCCTGACTTCTCTCACTCCCCCTGACATCTCTCACTCCCCCTGACTTCTCTCACTCCCCCTGACTTCTCTCACTCTCCCTGACTTCTCTCACTCCCCCTGACTTCTCTCACTCTCCCTGACTTCTCTCACTCCCCCTGACCTCTCTCACTCCCCCTGACTTCTCCCACTCCCCCTGACTTCTCTCACTCTGCCTGACTTCTCTCACTCCCCCTGACTTCTCTCACTCTCCCTGACTTCTCTCACTCTCCCTGACTTCTCTCACTCCCCCTCGCTTCCCTCACTCCCCCTGACTTCTCTCACTCCCCCTGACTTCTCTCACTCCCCTTGACTTCTCTCACTCCCCCTGACTTCTCTCACTCCCCCTGACATCTCTCACTCCCCCTGACTTCTCTCACTCCCCCTGACTTCTCCCACTCCCCCTGACTTCTCTCACTCTCCCTGACCTCTCTCACTCCCCCTGAATTCTCTCACTCCCCCTGACTTCTCTCTCTCCCCCTGACTTCTCTCACTCCCCCTGACAATCTCTCACTCCCCCTGACTTCTCTCACTCCCCCTGACTTCTCTCACTCCCCCTGACTTCTCTCACTCCCCCTGACTTCTCTCACTCCCCCTGACTTCTCTCACTCCCCCTGACATCTCTCACTCCCCCTTACTTCTCTCACTCCCCCTGACTTCTCTCACTCTCCCTGACTTCTCTCACTCCCCCTGACCTCTCTCACTCCCCCTGACTTCTCCCACTCCCCCTGACTTCTCTCACTCCCCCTGACATCTCTCACTCTCCCTGACTTCTCTCACTCCCCCTGACCTCTCTCACTCCCCCTGACTTCTCTCACTCCCCCTGACTTCTCTCACTCCCCCTGACATCTCTCACTCCCCCTTACTTCTCTCACTCCCCCTGACTTCTCTCACTCTGCCTGACTTCTCTCACTCCCCCTGACTTCTCTCACTCTCCCTGACTTCTCTCACTCTCCCTGACTTCTCTCACTCCCCCTCGCTTCCCTCACTCCCCCTGACTTCTCTCACTCCCCCTGACTTCTCTCACTCTCCCTGACTTCTCTCACTCTCCCTGACTTCTCTCACTCCCCCTCGCTTCCCTCACTCCCCCTGACTTCTCTCACTCCCCCTGACTTCTCTCACTCCCCTTGACTTCTCTCACTCCCCCTGACTTCTCTCACTCCCCCTGACTTCTCTCACTCCCCCTGACTTCTCTCACTCCCCCTGACTTCTCACACTCCCCCAGACTTCTCTCACTCCCCCTGACTTCTCTCACTCCCACTGACTTCTCTCACTCCCCCTGACTTCTCTCACTCTCCCTGACTTCTCTCACTACCCCCGACTTCTCTCACTCTCCCTGATTTCTCTCATTCCTCCGGACTTCTCTCACTCCCCCTGACTTCTCTCACTCCCCCTGACTTCTCTCACTCCCCCTGAATTCTCTCACTCCCCCTGACTTCTCTCACTCCCCCTGACTTCTCTCACTCCCCCTGACTTCTCTCACTCCCCCTGACATCTCTCCCTCCCGCTGACTTCTCTCACTCCCCCTGACTTCTCTCACTCCCCCTGACTTCTTTCACTCCCCCTGACTTCTTTCTCTCCCCCGGACATCTCTCACTCCCCCTGACTTCTCTCACTCCCCCTGACTTCTCTCACGCCCCCTGACTTCTCTCTCTCCCCCTGACTTCTCTCACTCCCCCTGACATCTCTCACTCCCCCTGACTTCTCTCACTCCCCCTGACTTCTCCCACTCCCCCTGACTTCTCTCACTCTCCCTGACCTCTCTCACTCCCCCTGAATTCTCTCACTCCCCCTGACATCTCTCTCTCCCCCTGATTTCTCTCACTCCCCCTGACATCTCTCACTCCCCCTGACTTCTCTCACTCCCCCTGACTTCTCTCTCTCCCCTGACATCTCTCAATCCCCCTGACTTCTCTCACTCCCCCTGACTTCTCTCACTCCCCCTGACTTCTCTCACTCACCCTGACTTCTCTCACTCCCCCTGATTTCTCTCACTCCCCCTGACTTCTCTCACTCCCCCTGACTTCTCTCACTCCCCCTCACTTCTCTCACTCCCCCTGACTTCTCTCACTCCCCCTGACTTCTCTCAACCCCCCTCACTTCTCTCACTGCCCCTCACTCCCCCTCGCTTCTCTCACTCCCCCTGACTTCTCTCACTCTACCTGTCTTCTCTCACTCCCCCTCGCTTCCCTCACTCCCCCTCGCTTCTCTCACTCCCCCTGACTTCTCTCACTCCCCCTGACTTCTCTCACTCCCCCTGACTTCTCTCACTCCGCCTCACTTCTCTCACTCCCCCTGAATACTCTCACTCCCCCTGACTTCTCTCACTCCCCCTGACTTCTCTCACTCCCCCTGACTTCTCTCACTCCCCTGACATCTTTCACTCCCCCTGACTTCTCTCACTCCCCCAGACTTCTCTCACTCCCCCTGACTTCTCTCACTCCCCCTGACTGCTCTCACTCCCCCTGACTTCTCTCGCTCCCCCTGACTTCTCTCGCTCCCCCTGACTTCTCTCACTCCCCCTGACTTCTCTCACTCTCCCTGACTTCTCTCACTCCCCCTGACTGCTCTCACTCTCCCTGACTTCTCTCACTCCCCCTGAATTCTCTCACTCCCCCTGACTTCTCTCACTCCCCCTGACTTCTCTCACTCCCCCTGACTTCTCTCACTCCCCCTGACTTCTCTCACTCCCCCTGACCTCTCTCACTCCCCCTGACTTCTCTCACTCCCCCTGAATTCTCTCACTCCCCCTGACTTCTCTCTCTCCCCCTGACTTCTCTCACTCCCCCTGACATCTCTCACTCCCCCTGACTTCTCTCACTCCCCCTGACTTCTCCCACTCCCCCTGACTTCTCTCACTCTCCCTGACCTCTCTCACTCCCCCTGAATTCTCTCACTCCCCCTGACTTCTCTCTCTCCCCCTGACTTCTCTCATTCCCCCTGACATCTCTCACTCCCCCTGACTTCTTTCACTCCCCCTGACTTCTCTCACTCTCCCTGACATCTCTCAATCCCAATGACTTCTGTCACTCCCCCTGACTTCTCTCACTCCCCCTGACTTCTCTCACTCCCCCTGACTTCTCTCACTCCCCCTGACTTCTCTCACTCCCCCTGACTTCTCTCACTCCCCCTGACTTCTCTCACTCCCCCTGAATTCTCTCACTCCCCCTGACTGCTCTCACTCCCCCTGACTTCTCTCACTCCCCCTGACTTCTCTCACTCCCCCTGACTTCTCTCTCTCCCCCTGACTTCTCTCACTCCCCCTGACATCTCTCACTCCCCCTGACTTCTCTCACTCCCCCTGACTTCTCCCACTCCCCCTGACTTCTCTCACTCTCCCTGACCTCTCTCACTCCCCCTGACTTCTCTCTCTCCCCCTGACTTCTCTCACTCCCCCTGACTATCTCTCACTCCCCCTGACTTCTCTCACTCCCCCTGACTTCTCTCTCTCCCCCTGACATCTCTCAATCCCCCTGACTTCTCTCACTCCCCCTGACTTCTCTCACTCCCCCTGACTTCTCTCACTCCCCCTGACTTCTCTCACTCCCCCTGACTTCTCTCACTCCCCCTGACTTCTCTCACTCCCCCTGACTTCTCTCACTCCACCTGACTTCTCTCACTCCCCCTGACTTCTCTCACTCCCCCTGACTTCTCTCACCCCCCCTCGCTTCTCTCACTCCCCCTCACTCCCCCTCGCTTCTCTCACTCCCCCTGACTTCTCTCACTCGACCTGTCTTCTCTCACTCCCCCTCGCTTCCCTCACTCCCCCTCGCTTCTCTCACTCCCCCTGACTTCTCTCACTCCCCCTGACTTCTCTCACTACCCCTGACTTCTCTCACTCTGCCTCACTTCTCTCACTCCCCCTGAATACTCTCACTCCCCCTGACTTCTCTCACTCCCCCTGACTTCTCTCACTCCCCCTGACTTCTCTCACTCCCCTGACATCTTTCACTCCCCCTGACATCTCTCAATCCCCCTGACTTCTCTCACTCCCCCTGACTTCTCTCACTCCCCCTGACTTCTCTCACTCCCCCTGACTTCTCTCACTCCCCCTGACTTCTCTCACTCCCCCTGACTTCTCTCACTCCCCCTGACTTCTCTCACTCCACCTGACTTCTCTCACTCCCCCTGACTTCTCTCACTCCCCCTGACTTCTCTCACCCCCCCTCGCTTCTCTCACTCCCCCTCACTCCCCCTCGCTTCTCTCACTCCCCCTGACTTCTCTCACTCGACCTGTCTTCTCTCACTCCCCCTCGCTTCCCTCACTCCCCCTCGCTTCTCTCACTCCCCCTGACTTCTCTCACTCCCCCTGACTTCTCTCACTACCCCTGACTTCTCTCACTCTGCCTCACTTCTCTCACTCCCCCTGAATACTCTCACTCCCCCTGACTTCTCTCACTCCCCCTGACTTCTCTCACTCCCCCTGACTTCTCTCACTCCCCTGACATCTTTCACTCCCCCTGACTTCTCTCACTCCCCCAGACTTCTCTCACTCCCCCTGACTTCTCTCACTCCCCCTGACTTCTCTCACTCCCCCTGACTTCTCTCACTCCCCCTGACATCTCTCACTCCCCCTGACTTCTCTCACTCCCCCTGACTTCTCTCACTCTCCCTGACTTCTCTCACTCCCCCTGACTTCTCTCACTCTCCCTGACTTCTCTCACTCCCCCTGACCTCTCTCACTCCCCCTGACTTCTCCCACTCCCCCTGACTTCTCTCACTCTGCCTGACTTCTCTCACTCCCCCTGACTTCTCTCACTCTCCCTGACTTCTCTCACTCTCCCTGACTTCTCTCACTCCCCCTCGCTTCCCTCACTCCCCCTGACTTCTCTCACTCCCCCTGACTTCTCTCACTCCCCTTGACTTCTCTCACTCCCCCTGACTTCTCTCACTCCCCCTGACATCTCTCACTCCCCCTGACTTCTCTCACTCCCCCTGACTTCTCCCACTCCCCCTGACTTCTCTCACTCTCCCTGACCTCTCTCACTCCCCCTGAATTCTCTCACTCCCCCTGACTTCTCTCTCTCCCCCTGACTTCTCTCACTCCCCCTGACAATCTCTCACTCCCCCTGACTTCTCTCACTCCCCCTGACTTCTCTCACTCCCCCTGACTTCTCTCACTCCCCCTGACTTCTCTCACTCCCCCTGACTTCTCTCACTCCCCCTGACATCTCTCACTCCCCCTTACTTCTCTCACTCCCCCTGACTTCTCTCACTCTCCCTGACTTCTCTCACTCCCCCTGACCTCTCTCACTCCCCCTGACTTCTCCCACTCCCCCTGACTTCTCTCACTCCCCCTGACATCTCTCACTCTCCCTGACTTCTCTCACTCCCCCTGACCTCTCTCACTCCCCCTGACTTCTCTCACTCCCCCTGACTTCTCTCACTCCCCCTGACATCTCTCACTCCCCCTTACTTCTCTCACTCCCCCTGACTTCTCTCACTCTGCCTGACTTCTCTCACTCCCCCTGACTTCTCTCACTCTCCCTGACTTCTCTCACTCTCCCTGACTTCTCTCACTCCCCCTCGCTTCCCTCACTCCCCCTGACTTCTCTCACTCCCCCTGACTTCTCTCACTCCCCTTGACTTCTCTCACTCCCCCTGACTTCTCTCACTCCCCCTGACTTCTCTCACTCCCCCCGACTTCTCTCACTCCCCCCGACTTCTCTCACTCCCCCTGAATTCTCTCACTCCCCCTGACTGCTCTCACTCCCCCTGAATTCTCTCACTCCCCCTGACTTCTCTCACCCTCCCTGACTTCTCTCACTCTCCCTGACTTCTCTCACTCCCCCTGACTTCTCTCACTCCCCCTGACTTCTCTCTCTCCCCTGACTTCTCTCACTCCCCCTGACATCTCTCACTCCCCCTGACTTCTCTCACACCCCCTGACTTCTCTCACTCCCCCTGACTTCTCTCACTCTCCCTGACTTCTCTCACTCCTGCTGACTTCTCTCACTCCCCCCGACTTCTCTCACTCCCCCTGACTTCTCTCACTCCCCCTGACTTCTCTCACTCCCCCTGACTTCTCTCACTCCCCCTGAATTCTCTCACTCTCCCTGACTTCTCTCACTGTCCCTGACTTCTCTCACTCCCCCTGACTTCTCTCACTCCCCCTGACTTCTCTCTCTCCCCTGACTTCTCTCACTCCCCCTGACTTCTCTCACTCTCCCTGACTTCTCTCACTCCCCCTGACTTCTCTCACTCCCCCTGAGTTCTCTCACTCCCCCTGACTTCTCTCACTCCCCCTGACGTCTCTCAATCCCCCTGACTTCTCTCACTCCCCCGACATCTCTCACTCCCCCTGACTTCTCTCACTCCCCCCGACTTCTCTCACTCCCCCCGACTTCTCTCACTCCCCCTGACTTCTCTCACTCCCCCTGACTTCTCTCACTTCCCCTGACTTCTCTCACTCCCCCTGAGTTCTCTCACTCCCCCTGACTTCTCTCACTACCCCTGACTTCTCTCACTCCCCCTGACATCTCTCACTCCCCCTGACTTCTCTCACACCCCCTGACTTCTCTCACTCCCCCTGACTTCTCTCACTCCCCCTGACTTCTCTCACTCCCCCTGACTTCTCTCACTCCCCCTGACTTCTCTCACTCCCCCTGACTTCTCTCACTCCCCCTGACATCTCTCACTCCCCCTTACTTCTCTCACTCCCCCTGACTTCTCTCACTCTCCCTGACTTCTCTCACTCCCCCTGACCTCTCTCACTCCCCCTGACTTCTCCCACTCCCCCTGACTTCTCTCACTCCCCCTGACATCTCTCACTCTCCCTGACTTCTCTCACTCCCCCTGACCTCTCTCACTCCCCCTGACTTCTCTCACTCCCCCTGACTTCTCTCACTCCCCCTGACATCTCTCACTCCCCCTTACTTCTCTCACTCCCCCTGACTTCTCTCACTCTGCCTGACTTCTCTCACTCCCCCTGACTTCTCTCACTCTCCCTGACTTCTCTCACTCTCCCTGACTTCTCTCACTCCCCCTCGCTTCCCTCACTCCCCCTGACTTCTCTCACTCCCCCTGACTTCTCTCACTCCCCTTGACTTCTCTCACTCCCCCTGACTTCTCTCACTCCCCCTGACTTCTCTCACTCCCCCCGACTTCTCTCACTCCCCCCGACTTCTCTCACTCCCCCTGAATTCTCTCACTCCCCCTGACTGCTCTCACTCCCCCTGAATTCTCTCACTCCCCCTGACTTCTCTCACCCTCCCTGACTTCTCTCACTCTCCCTGACTTCTCTCACTCCCCCTGACTTCTCTCACTCCCCCTGACTTCTCTCTCTCCCCTGACTTCTCTCACTCCCCCTGACATCTCTCACTCCCCCTGACTTCTCTCACACCCCCTGACTTCTCTCACTCCCCCTGACTTCTCTCACTCTCCCTGACTTCTCTCACTCCTGCTGACTTCTCTCACTCCCCCCGACTTCTCTCACTCCCCCTGACTTCTCTCACTCCCCCTGACTTCTCTCACTCCCCCTGACTTCTCTCACTCCCCCTGAATTCTCTCACTCTCCCTGACTTCTCTCACTGTCCCTGACTTCTCTCACTCCCCCTGACTTCTCTCACTCCCCCTGACTTCTCTCTCTCCCCTGACTTCTCTCACTCCCCCTGACTTCTCTCACTCTCCCTGACTTCTCTCACTCCCCCTGACTTCTCTCACTCCCCCTGAGTTCTCTCACTCCCCCTGACTTCTCTCACTCCCCCTGACGTCTCTCAATCCCCCTGACTTCTCTCACTCCCCCGACATCTCTCACTCCCCCTGACTTCTCTCACTCCCCCCGACTTCTCTCACTCCCCCCGACTTCTCTCACTCCCCCTGACTTCTCTCACTCCCCCTGACTTCTCTCACTTCCCCTGACTTCTCTCACTCCCCCTGAGTTCTCTCACTCCCCCTGACTTCTCTCACTACCCCTGACTTCTCTCACTCCCCCTGACATCTCTCACTCCCCCTGACTTCTCTCACACCCCCTGACTTCTCTCACTCCCCCTGACTTCTCTCACTCTCCCTGACTTCTCTCACTCCTGCTGACTTCTCTCACTCCCCCCGACTTCTCTCACTCCCCCTGACTTCTCTCACTCCCCCTGACTTCTCTCACTCCCCCTGACTTCTCTCACTCCCCCTGAATTCTCTCACTCTCCCTGACTTCTCTCACTGTCCCTGACTTCTCTCACTCCCCCTGACTTCTCTCACTCCCCCTGACTTCTCTCTCTCCCCTGACTTCTCTCACTCCCCCTGACTTCTCTCACTCTCCCTGACTTCTCTCACTCCCCCTGACTTCTCTCACTCCCCCTGAGTTCTCTCACTCCCCCTGACTTCTCTCACTCCCCCTGACGTCTCTCAATCCCCCTGACTTCTCTCACTCCCCCGACATCTCTCACTCCCCCTGACTTCTCTCACTCCCCCCGACTTCTCTCACTCCCCCCGACTTCTCTCACTCCCCCTGACTTCTCTCACTCCCCCTGACTTCTCTCACTTCCCCTGACTTCTCTCACTCCCCCTGAGTTCTCTCACTCCCCCTGACTTCTCTCACTACCCCTGACTTCTCTCACTCCCCCTGACTTCTCTCACTCCCCCTGACTTCTCTCAATCCCCCTGACTTCTCTCACTCCCCCGACTTGTCTCACTCCCGCCGACTTCTCTCACTCCCCCCGACTTCTCTCACTCCCCCCGACTTCTCTCACTCCCCCTGACTTCTCTCACTCCCCCTGACTTCTCTCACTCCCCCTGACTTCTCTCACTCTCCCTGACTTCTCTCACTGTCCCTGACTTCTCTCACTCTCCCTGACTTCTCTCACTCCCCCTGACTTCTCTCACTACCCCTGACTTCTCTCACTCCCCCTGACTTCTCTCACTCCCCCTGACTTCTCTCAATCCCCCTGACTTCTCTCACTCCCCCGACTTGTCTCACTCCCGCCGACTTCTCTCACTCCCCCCGACTTCTCTCACTCCCCCCGACTTCTCTCACTCCCCCTGACTTCTCTCACTCTCCCTGACTTCTCTCACTCTCCCTGACTTCTCTCACTCTCCCTGACTTCTCTCACTCTCCCTGACTTCTCTCACTCCCCCTGACTTCTCTCACTCTCCCTGACTTCTCTCACTCTCCCTGACTTCTCTCACTCTCCCTGACTTCTCTCACTCTCCCTGACTTCTCTCACTCCCCCTGACTTCTCTCACTCTCCCTGACTTCTCTCACTCTCCCTGACTTCTCTCACTCTCCCTGACTTCTCTCACTCTCCCTGACTTCTCTCACTCCCCCTGACTTCTCTCTCTCCCCTGACTTCTCTCACTCCCCCTGACTTCTCTCACTCCCCCTGACTTCTCTCACTCCCCCTGACTTCTCTCACTCCCCCTGAGTTCTCTCACTCCCCCTGACTTCTCTCACTCCCCCTGACGTCTCTCAATCCCCCTGACTTCTCTCACTCCCCCGACATCTCTCACTCCCCCTGACTTCTCTCACTCCCCCCGACTTCTCTCACTCCCCCCGACTTCTCTCACTCCCCCTGACTTCTCTCACTCCCCCTGACTGCTCTCACTCCCCCTGACTTCTCTCACTCCCCCTGACTTCTCTCACTCTCCCTGACTTCTCTCACTCTCCCTGACTTCTCTCACTCCCCCTGGCTTCTCTCACTCCCCATGACTTCTCACTCTCCCCTGACTTCTCTCACTCCCCCTGACATCTCTCACTCCCCCTGACTTCTCTCACACCCCCTGACTTCTCTCACTCCCCCTGACCTCTCTCACTCTCCCTGACTTCTCTCACTCCCCCTGACTTCTCTCACTCCCCCTGACTTCTCTCACTCCCCCTGACTCCTCTTACTCCCCCTGATTATCTCTCTCCCCCTGACTTCTCTCACTCCCCCTGACTTCTATCACTCCCCCTGACTTCTCTCACTCCCCCTGACTTCTCTCACTCCCCCGACTTGTCTCACTCCCCTGACTTCTCTCACTCCCCCCGACTTCTCTCACTCCCCCCGACTTCTCTCACTCCCCCTGACTTCTCTCACTCCCCCTGACTTCTCTCACTCCCCCTGACTTCTCTCACTCCCCCTGACTTCTCTCACTCTCCCTGACTTCTCTCACTCTCCTTGACTTCTCTCACTCTCCCTGACTTCTCTCACTCCCCCTGACTTCTCTCACTCCCCCGACTTCTCTCTCTCCCCTGACTTCTCTCACTCCCCCTGACTTCTCTCACTCCCCCTGACCTCTCTCACTCCCCCTGACTTCTCTCACTCCCTCTGAATTCTCTCACTCCCCCTGACTTCTCTGACTCCCCCTGACGTCTCTCAATCCCCTGACTTCTCTCACTCCCCCGACTTCTCTCACTCCCCCCGACTTCTCTCACTCCCCCCGACTTCTCTCACTCCCCCTGAATTCTCTCACTCCCCCTGACTGCTCTCACTCCCCCTGAATTCTCTCACTCCCCCTGACTTCTCTCACCCTCCCTGACTTCTCTCACTCTCCCTGACTTCTCTCACTCCCCCTGACTTCTCTCACTCCCCCTGACTTCTCTCTCTCCCCTGACTTCTCTCACTCCCCCTGACATCTCTCACTCCCCCTGACTTCTCTCACACCCCCTGACTTCTCTCACTCCCCCTGACTTCTCTCACTCTCCCTGACTTCTCTCACTCCCCCTGACTTCTCTCACTCCCCCCGACTTCTCTCACTCCCCCTGACTTCTCTCACTCCCCCTGACTTCTCTCACTCCCCCTGACTTCTCTCACTCCCCCTGAATTCTCTCACTCTCCCTGACTTCTCTCACTGTCCCTGACTTCTCTCACTCTCCCTGACTTCTCTCACTCCCCCTGACTTCTCTCACTCCCCCTGACTTCTCTCTCTCCCCTGACTTCTCTCACTCCCCCTGACTTCTCTCACTCTCCCTGACTTCTCTCACTCCCCCTGACTTCTCTCACTCCCCCTGAGTTCTCTCACTCCCCCTGACTTCTCTCACTCCCCCTGACGTCTCTCAATCCCCCTGACTTCTCTCACTCCCCCGACATCTCTCACTCCCCCTGACTTCTCTCACTCCCCCCGACTTCTCTCACTCCCCCCGACTTCTCTCACTCCCCCTGACTTCTCTCACTCCCCCTGACTTCTCTCACTTCCCCTGACTTCTCTCACTCCCCCTGAGTTCTCTCACTCCCCCTGACTTCTCTCACTACCCCTGACTTCTCTCACTCCCCCTGACTTCTCTCACTCCCCCTGACTTCTCTCAATCCCCCTGACTTCTCTCACTCCCCCGACTTGTCTCACTCCCGCCGACTTCTCTCACTCCCCCCGACTTCTCTCACTCCCCCCGACTTCTCTCACTCCCCCTGACTTCTCTCACTCCCCCTGACTTCTCTCACTCCCCCTGACTTCTCTCACTCTCCCTGACTTCTCTCACTGTCCCTGACTTCTCTCACTCTCCCTGACTTCTCTCACTCTCCCTGACTTCTCTCACTCCCCCTGACTTCTCTCTCTCCCCTGACTTCTCTCACTCCCCCTGACTTCTCTCACTCCCCCTGACTTCTCTCACTCCCCCTGACTTCTCTCACTCCCCCTGAGTTCTCTCACTCCCCCTGACTTCTCTCACTCCCCCTGACGTCTCTCAATCCCCCTGACTTCTCTCACTCCCCCGACATCTCTCACTCCCCCTGACTTCTCTCACTCCCCCTGACTTCTCTCACTCCCCCTGACTCCTCTTACTCCCCCTGATTATCTCTCTCCCCCTGACTTCTCTCACTCCCCCTGACTTCTATCACTCCCCCTGACTTCTCTCACTCCCCCTGACTTCTCTCACTCCCCCGACTTGTCTCACTCCCCTGACTTCTCTCACTCCCCCCGACTTCTCTCACTCCCCCCGACTTCTCTCACTCCCCCTGACTTCTCTCACTCCCCCTGACTTCTCTCACTCCCCCTGACTTCTCTCACTCCCCCTGACTTCTCTCACTCTCCCTGACTTCTCTCACTCTCCTTGACTTCTCTCACTCTCCCTGACTTCTCTCACTCCCCCTGACTTCTCTCACTCCCCCTGACTTCTCTCTCTCCCCTGACTTCTCTCACTCCCCCTGACTTCTCTCACTCCCCCTGACCTCTCTCACTCCCCCTGACTTCTCTCACTCCCCCTGACTTCTCTCACTCCCCCTGACTTCTCTCACTCCCCCTGACTTCTCTCACTCTCCCTGACTTCTCTCACTGTCCCTGACTTCTCTCACTCTCCCTGACTTCTCTCACTCTCCCTGACTTCTCTCACTCCCCCTGACTTCTCTCTCTCCCCTGACTTCTCTCACTCCCCCTGACTTCTCTCACTCCCCCTGACTTCTCTCACTCCCCCTGACTTCTCTCACTCCCCCTGAGTTCTCTCACTCCCCCTGACTTCTCTCACTCCCCCTGACGTCTCTCAATCCCCCTGACTTCTCTCACTCCCCCGACATCTCTCACTCCCCCTGACTTCTCTCACTCCCCCTGACTTCTCTCACTCCCCCTGACTCCTCTTACTCCCCCTGATTATCTCTCTCCCCCTGACTTCTCTCACTCCCCCTGACTTCTATCACTCCCCCTGACTTCTCTCACTCCCCCTGACTTCTCTCACTCCCCCGACTTGTCTCACTCCCCTGACTTCTCTCACTCCCCCCGACTTCTCTCACTCCCCCCGACTTCTCTCACTCCCCCTGACTTCTCTCACTCCCCCTGACTTCTCTCACTCCCCCTGACTTCTCTCACTCCCCCTGACTTCTCTCACTCTCCCTGACTTCTCTCACTCTCCTTGACTTCTCTCACTCTCCCTGACTTCTCTCACTCCCCCTGACTTCTCTCACTCCCCCTGACTTCTCTCTCTCCCCTGACTTCTCTCACTCCCCCTGACTTCTCTCACTCCCCCTGACCTCTCTCACTCCCCCTGACTTCTCTCACTCCCCCTGAATTCTCTCACTCCCCCTGACTTCTCTCACTCCCCCGACTTCTCTCACTCCCCCCGACTTCTCTCACTCACCCCGACTTCTCTCACTCCCCCTGAATTCTCTCACTCCCCCTGACTGCTCTCACTCCCCCTGAATTCTCTCACTCCCCCTGACTTCTCTCACTCTCCCTGACTTCTCTCACTCCCCCTGACTTCTCTCACTCCCCCTGACTTCTCTCTCTCCCCTGACTTCTCTCACTCCCCCTGACATCTCTCACTCCCCCTGACTTCTCTCACACCCCCTGACTTCTCTCACTCCCCCTGACTTCTCTCACTCTCCCTCACTTCTCTCACTCCCCCTGACTTCTCTCACTCCCCCCGACTTCTCTCACTCCCCCTGACTTCTCTCACTCCCCCTGACTTCTCTCACTCCCCCTGACTTCTCTCACTCCCCCTGAATTCTCTCACTCTCCCTGACTTCTCTCACTGTCCCTGACTTCTCTCACTCTCCCTGACTTCTCTCACTCCCCCTGACTTCTCTCACTCCCCCTGACTTCTCTCTCTCCCCTGACTTCTCTCACTCCCCCTGACTTCTCTCACTCTCCCTGACTTCTCTCACTCCCCCTGACTTCTCTCACTCCCCCTGAGTTCTCTCACTCCCCCTGACTTCTCTCACTCCCCCTGACGTCTCTCAATCCCCCTGACTTCTCTCACTCCCCCGACATCTCTCAATCCCCCTGACTTCTCTCACTCCCCCCGACTTCTCTCACTCCCCCCGACTTCTCTCACTCCCCCTGACTTCTCTCACTCCCCCTGACTTCTCTCACTTCCCCTGACTTCTCTCACTCCCCCTGAGTTCTCTCACTCCCCCTGACTTCTCTCACTACCCCTGACTTCTCTCACTCCCCCTGACTTCTCTCACTCCCCCTGACTTCTCTCAATCCCCCTGACTTCTCTCACTCCCCCGACTTGTCTCACTCCCGCCGACTTCTCTCACTCCCCCCGACTTCTCTCACTCCCCCCGACTTCTCTCACTCCCCCTGACTTCTCTCACTCCCCCTGACTTCTCTCACTCCCCCTGACTTCTCTCACTCCCCCTGACTTCTCTCACTCTCCCTGACTTCTCTCACTGTCCCTGACTTCTCTCACTCTCCCTGACTTCTCTCACTCTCCCTGACTTCTCTCACTCCCCCTGACTTCTCACTCTCCCCTGACTTCTCTCACTCCCCCTGACTTCTCTCACTCCCCCTGACTTCTCTCACTCCCCCTGTCTTCTCTCACTCCCCCTGACTTCTCTCACTCCCCCTGACGTCTCTCAATCCCCCTGACTTCTCTCACTCCCCCGACATCTCTCACTCCCCCTGACTTCTCTCACTCCCCCCGACTTCTCTCACTCCCCCCGACTTCTCTCACTCCCCCTGACTTCTCTCACTCCCCCTGACTGCTCTCACTCCCCCTGACTTCTCTCACTCCCCCTGACTTCTCTCACTCTCCCTGACTTCTCTCACTCTCCCTGACTTCTCTCACTCCCCCTGGCTTCTCTCACTCCCCATGACTTCTCACTCTCCCCTGACTTCTCTCACTCCCCCTGACATCTCTCACTCCCCCTGACTTCTCTCACACCCCCTGACTTCTCTCACTCCCCCTGACTTCTCTCACTCTCCCTGACTTCTCTCACTCCCCCTGACTTCTCTCACTCCCCCTGACTTCTCTCACTCCCCCTGACTCCTCTTACTCCCCCTGATTATCTCTCTCCCCCTGACTTCTCTCACTCCCCCTGACTTCTATCACTCCCCCTGACTTCTCTCACTCCCCCTGACTTCTCTCACTCCCCCGACTTGTCTCACTCCCCTGACTTCTCTCACTCCCCCCGACTTCTCTCACTCCCCCCGACTTCTCTCACTCCCCCTGACTTCTCTCACTCCCCCTGACTTCTCTCACTCCCCCTGACTTCTCTCACTCCCCCTGACTTCTCTCACTCTCCCTGACTTCTCTCACTCTCCTTGACTTCTCTCACTCTCCCTGACTTCTATCACTCCCCCTGACTTCTCTCACTCCCCCTGACTTCTCTCTCTCCCCTGACTTCTCTCACTCCCCCTGACTTCTCTCACTCCCCCTGACCTCTCTCACTCCCCCTGACTTCTCTCACTCCCCCTGAATTCTCTCACTCCCCCTGACTTCTCTGACTCCCCCTGACGTCTCTCAATCCTCTGACTTCTCTCACTCCCCCGACTTCTCTCACTCCCCCCGACTTCTCTCACTCCCCCCGACTTCTCTCACTCCCCCTGAATTCTCTCACTCCCCCTGACTGCTCTCACTCCCCCTGAATTCTCTCACTCCCCCTGACTTCTCTCACCCTCCCTGACTTCTCTCACTCTCCCTGACTTCTCTCACTCCCCCTGACTTCTCTCACTCCCCCTGACTTCTCTCTCTCCCCTGACTTCTCTCACTCCCCCTGACATCTCTCACTCCCCCTGACTTCTCTCACACCCCCTGACTTCTCTCACTCCCCCTGACTTCTCTCACTCTCCCTGACTTCTCTCACTCCCCCTGACTTCTCTCACTCCCCCCGACTTCTCTCACTCCCCCTGACTTCTCTCACTCCCCCTGACTTCTCTCACTCCCCCTGACTTCTCTCACTCCCCCTGAATTCTCTCACTCTCCCTGACTTCTCTCACTGTCCCTGACTTCTCTCACTCTCCCTGACTTCTCTCACTCCCCCTGACTTCTCTCACTCCCCCTGACTTCTCTCTCTCCCCTGACTTCTCTCACTCCCCCAGACTTCTCTCACTCCCCCTGACTTCTCTCACTCCCCCTGACTTCTCTCACTCCCCCTGAGTTCTCTCACTCCCCCTGACTTCTCTCACTCCCCCTGACGTCTCTCAATCCCCCTGACTTCTCTCACTCCCCCGACATCTCTCACTCCCCCTGACTTCTCTCACTCCCCCCGACTTCTCTCACTCCCCCCGACTTCTCTCACTCCCCCTGACTTCTCTCACTCCCCCTGACTGCTCTCACTCCCCCTGACTTCTCTCACTCTCCCTGACTTCTCTCACTCTCCCTGACTTCTCTCACTCTCCCTGACTTCTCTCACTCCCCCTGACTTCTCTCACTCCCCCTGACTTCTCACTCTCCCCTGACTTCTCTCACTCCCCCTGACATCTCTCACTCCCCCTGACTTCTCTCACACCCCCTGACTTCTCTCACTCCCCCTGACTTCTCTCACTCTCCCTGACTTCTCTCACTCCCCCTGACTTCTCTCACTCCCCCTGACTTCTCTCACTCCCCCTGACTCCTCTTACTCCCCCTGACTTATCTCTCTCCCCCTGAATTCTCTCACTCCCCCTGACTTCTCTCACTCCCCCTGACTTCTCTCACTCCCCCTGACTTCTCTCACTCCCCCTGACTTCTCTCACTCCCCCTGACTTCTCTCACTCTCCCTGACTTCTCTCACTCTCCTTGACTTCTCTCACTCTCCCTGACTTCTCTCACTCCCCCTGACTTCTCTCACTACCCCTGACTTCTCTCTCTCCCCTGACTTCTCTCACTCCCCCTGACTTCTCTCACTCCCCCTGACCTCTCTCACTCCCCCTGACTTCTCTCACTCCCCCTGAATTCTCTCACTCCCCCTGACTTCTCTGACTCCCCCGACGTCTCTCAATCCCCTGACTTCTCTCACTCCCCCGACTTCTCTCACTCCCCCCGACTTCTCTCACTCCCCCCGACTTCTCTCACTCCCCCTGAATTCTCTCACTCCCCCTGACTGCTCTCACTCCCCCTGACTGCTCTCACTCCCCCTGAATTCTCTCACTCCCCCTGACTTCTCTCACTCTCCCTGACTTCTCTCACTCTCCCTGACTTCTCTCACTCCCCCTGACTTCTCTCACTCCCCCTGACTTCTCTCTCTCCCCTGACTTCTCTCACTCCCCCTGACATCTCTCACTCCCCCTGACTTCTCTCACACCCCCTGACTTCTCTCACTCCCCCTGACTTCTCTCACTCTCCCTGACTTCTCTCACTCCCCCTGACTTCTCTCACTCCCCCTGACTTCTCTCACTCCCCCTGACTTCTCTCACTCCCCCTGACTTCTCTCTCTCCCCCTGACTTCTCTCACTCCCCCTGACTTCTCTCACTCCCCCTGACTTCTCTCACTCCCCCTGACTTCTCTCACTCCCCCTGACTTCTCTCACTCCCCTGACTTCTCTCACTCCCCCTGACTTCTCTCACTCACCCTGACTTCTCTCACTCCCCCTGACTTCTCTCACTCCCCCTGACTTCTCTCACTCCCCCTGACTTCTCTCACTCCCCCTGACTTCTCTCACTCCCCCTGACTTCTCTCACTCTCCCTGACTTCTCTCACTCTCCTTGACTTCTCTCACTCTCCCTGACTTCTCTCACTCCCCCTGACTTCTCTCACTCCCCCTGACTTCTCTCTCTCCCCTGACTTCTCTCACTCCCCCTGACTTCTCTCACTCCCCCTGACCTCTCTCACTCCCCCTGACTTCTCTCACTCCCCCTGAATTCTCTCACTCCCCCTGACTTCTCTGACTCCCCCTGACGTCTCTCAATCCCCTGACTTCTCTCACTCCCCCGACTTCTCTCACTCCCCCCGACTTCTCTCACTCCCCCCGACTTCTCTCACTCCCCCTGAATTCTCTCACTCCCCCTGACTGCTCTCACTCCCCCTGAATTCTCTCACTCCCCCTGACTTCTCTCACACTCCCTGACTTCTCTCACTCTCCCTGACTTCTCTCACTCCCCCTGACTTCTCTCACTCCCCCTGACTTCTCTCTCTCCCCTGACTTCTCTCACTCCCCCTGACATCTCTCACTCCCCCTGACTTCTCTCACACCCCCTGACTTCTCTCACTCCCCCTGACTTCTCTCACTCTCCCTGACTTCTCTCACTCCCCCTGACTTCTCTCACTCCCCCCGACTTCTCTCACTCCCCCTGACTTCTCTCACTCCCCCTGACTTCTCTCACTCCCCCTGACTTCTCTCATTCCCCCTGAATTCTCTCACTCTCCCTGACTTCTCTCACTGTCCCTGACTTCTCTCACTCTCTCTGACTTCTCTCACTCCCCCTGACTTCTCTCACTCCCCCTGACTTCTCTCTCTCCCCTGACTTCTCTCACTCCCCCTGACTTCTCTCACTCCCCCTGACTTCTCTCACTCCCCCTGACTTCTCTCACTCCCCCTGAGTTCTCTCACTCCCCCTGACTTCTCTCACTCCCCCTGACGTCTCTCAATCCCCCTGACTTCTCTCACTCCCCCGACATCTCTCACTCCCCCTGACTTCTCTCACTCCCCCCGACTTCTCTCACTCCCCCCGACTTCTCTCACTCCCCCTGACTTCTCTCACTCCCCCTGACTGCTCTCACTCCCCCTGACTTCTCTCACTCTCCCTGACTTCTCTCACTCTCCCTGACTTCTCTCACTCTCCCTGACTTCTCTCACTCCCCCTGACTTCTCTCACTCCCCCTGACTTCTCACTCTCCCCTGACTTCTCTCACTCCCCCTGACATCTCTCACTCCCCCTGACTTCTCTCACACCCCCTGACTTCTCTCACTCCCCCTGACTTCTCTCACTCTCCCTGACTTCTCTCACTCCCCCTGACTTCTCTCACTCCCCCTGACTTCTCTCACTCCCCCTGACTCCTCTTACTCCCCCTGACTTATCTCTCTCCCCCTGACTTCTCTCACTCCCCCTGACTTCTCTCACTCCCCCTGACTTCTCTCACTCCCCCTGACTTCTCTCACTCCCCCTGACTTCTCTCACTCCCCCTGACTTCTCTCACTCTCCCTGACTTCTCTCACTCTCCTTGACTTCTCTCACTCTCCCTGACTTCTCTCACTCCCCCTGACTTCTCTCACTACCCCTGACTTCTCTCTCTCCCCTGACTTCTCTCACTCCCCCTGACTTCTCTCACTCCCCCTGACCTCTCTCACTCCCCCTGACTTCTCTCACTCCCCCTGAATTCTCTCACTCCCCCTGACTTCTCTGACTCCCCCGACGTCTCTCAATCCCCTGACTTCTCTCACTCCCCCGACTTCTCTCACTCCCCCCGACTTCTCTCACTCCCCCCGACTTCTCTCACTCCCCCTGAATTCTCTCACTCCCCCTGACTGCTCTCACTCCCCCTGACTGCTCTCACTCCCCCTGAATTCTCTCACTCCCCCTGACTTCTCTCACTCTCCCTGACTTCTCTCATTCTCCCTGACTTCTCTCACTCCCCCTGACTTCTCTCACTCCCCCTGACTTCTCTCTCTCCCCTGACTTCTCTCACTCCCCCTGACATCTCTCACTCCCCCTGACTTCTCTCACACCCCCTGACTTCTCTCACTCCCCCTGACTTCTCTCACTCTCCCTGACTTCTCTCACTCCCCCTGACTTCTCTCACTCCCCCTGACTTCTCTCACTCCCCCTGACTTCTCTCACTCCCCCTGACTTCTCTCTCTCCCCCTGACTTCTCTCACTCCCCCTGACTTCTCTCACTCCCCCTGACTTCTCTCACTCCCCCTGACGTCTCTCACTCCCCCTGACTTCTCTCACTCCCCTGACTTCTCTCACTCCCCCTGACTTCTCTCACTCACCCTGACTTCTCTCACTCCCCCTGACTTCTCTCACTCCCCCTGACTTCTCTCACTCCCCCTGACTTCTCTCACTCCCCCTGACTTCTCTCACTCCCCCTGACTTCTCTCACTCTCCCTGACTTCTCTCACTCTCCTTGACTTCTCTCACTCTCCCTGACTTCTCTCACTCCCCCTGACTTCTCTCACTCCCCCTGACTTCTCTCTCTCCCCTGACTTCTCTCACTCCCCCTGACTTCTCTCACTCCCCCTGACCTCTCTCACTCCCCCTGACTTCTCTCACTCCCCCTGAATTCTCTCACTCCCCCTGACTTCTCTGACTCCCCCTGACGTCTCTCAATCCCCTGACTTCTCTCACTCCCCCGACTTCTCTCACTCCCCCCGACTTCTCTCACTCCCCCCGACTTCTCTCACTCCCCCTGAATTCTCTCACTCCCCCTGACTGCTCTCACTCCCCCTGAATTCTCTCACTCCCCCTGACTTCTCTCACCCTCCCTGACTTCTCTCACTCTCCCTGACTTCTCTCACTCCCCCTGACTTCTCTCACTCCCCCTGACTTCTCTCTCTCCCCTGACTTCTCTCACTCCCCCTGACATCTCTCACTCCCCCTGACTTCTCTCACACCCCCTGACTTCTCTCACTCCCCCTGACTTCTCTCACTCTCCCTGACTTCTCTCACTCCCCCTGACTTCTCTCACTCCCCCCGACTTCTCTCACTCCCCCTGACTTCTCTCACTCCCCCTGACTTCTCTCACTCCCCCTGACTTCTCTCACTCCCCCTGAATTCTCTCACACTCCCTGACTTCTCTCACTGTCCCTGACTTCTCTCACTCTCCCTGACTTCTCTCACTCCCCCTGACTTCTCTCACTCCCCCTGACTTCTCTCTCTCCCCTGACTTCTCTCACTCCCCCTGACTTCTCTCACTCCCCCTGACTTCTCTCACTCCCCCTGACTTCTCTCACTCCCCCTGAGTTCTCTCACTCCCCCTGACTTCTCTCACTCCCCCTGACTTCTCTCACACCCCCTGACTTCTCTCACTCCCCCTGACTTCTCTCACTCTCCCTGACTTCTCTCACTCCCCCTGACTTCTCTCACTCCCCCTGACTTCTCTCACTCCCCCTGACTTCTCTCACTTCCCCTGACGTCTCTCACTCCCCCTGACTTCCCTCACTCCCCCTGACTTCTCTCACTCTCCCTGACTTCTCTCACTCCCCCTGACTTCTCTCACCCCCCCTGACTTCTCTCACTCCCCCTGACTTCTCTCACTCCCCCTGACTTCTCTCACTCTCCCTGACATCTCTCAAACCCCCTGACTTCTCTCACTCCCCCTGACTTCTCTCATGCCCCCTCGCTTCTCTCACTCCCCCTGACTTCTCTCACTCCCCCTGACTTCTCTCACTCCCCCTGACTTCTCTCACCACCCTGACTTCTCTCACTCCCCCTGACTTCTCTCACTCCCCCTGACTTCTCTCACTCCCCCTGACTTCTCTCACTCCCCCTGACTTCTCTCACCCCCTCTCGCTTCTCTCACTCCCCCTGACTTCTCTCACCCCCCTGACTTCTCTCACTCCCCCTGAATTCTCTCACTCCCCCTGACTTCTCTCACTCCCCCTCGCTTCTCTCACTCACCCTGACTCCTCTCACTCCCCCTGACTTCTCTCACTCTCCCTGACTTCGCTCGCTCCCCCTGACTTCTCTCACTCCCCCTGACTTATCTCTCTCCCCCTGACTTCTCTCTCTCCCCCATACTTCTCTCACTCCCCCTGACTTCTCTCACACCCCCTGACTTCTCTCACTCCCCCTGACCTCTCTCACTCACCCTGACTTCTCTCACTCCCACTGACTTCTCTCACTCCCCCTGACTTCTCTCACTCCCCCTGACTTCTCTCACTCCCCCTGACTTCTCTCACTCCCACTGACTTCTCCCACTCCCCCTGACTTCTCCCACTCCCCCTGACTTCTCTCACTCCCCCTGACTTCTCTCACTCCCCCTGACTTCTCTCACTCCCCCTGACTTCTCTCACTCCCCCTGAATTCTCTCACTCCCCCTGTCTTCTGTCACTCCCCCTCGCTTCTCTCACTCCCCCTCGCTTCTCTCACTCCCCCTGACTTCTCTCACTTCCCCTGACTTCTCTCACTCCCCCTGAGTTCTCTCACTCCCCCTGACTTCTCTCACTACCCCTGACTTCTCTCACTCCCCCTGACTTCTCTCACTCCCCCTGACTTCTCTCAATCCCCCTGACTTCTCTCACTCCCCCGACTTGTCTCACTCCCGCCGACTTCTCTCACTCCCCCCGACTTCTCTCACTCCCCCCGACTTCTCTCACTCCCCCTGACTTCTCTCACTCCCCCTGACTTCTCTCACTCCCCCTGACTTCTCTCACTCCCCCTGACTTCTCTCACTCTCCCTGACTTCTCTCACTGTCCCTGACTTCTCTCACTCTCCCTGACTTCTCTCACTCTCCCTGACTTCTCTCACTCCCCCTGACTTCTCTCTCTCCCCTGACTTCTCTCACTCCCCCTGACTTCTCTCACTCCCCCTGACTTCTCTCACTCCCCCTGACTTCTCTCACTCCCCCTGAGTTCTCTCACTCCCCCTGACTTCTCTCACTCCCCCTGACGTCTCTCAATCCCCCTGACTTCTCTCACTCCCCCGACATCTCTCACTCCCCCTGACTTCTCTCACTCCCCCCGACTTCTCTCACTCCCCCCGACTTCTCTCACTCCCCCTGACTTCTCTCACTCCCCCTGACTGCTCTCACTCCCCCTGACTTCTCTCACTCCCCCTGACTTCTCTCACTCTCCCTGACTTCTCTCACTCTCCCTGACTTCTCTCACTCCCCCTGGCTTCTCTCACTCCCCATGACTTCTCACTCTCCCCTGACTTCTCTCACTCCCCCTGACATCTCTCACTCCCCCTGACTTCTCTCACACCCCCTGACTTCTCTCACTCCCCCTGACCTCTCTCACTCTCCCTGACTTCTCTCACTCCCCCTGACTTCTCTCACTCCCCCTGACTTCTCTCACTCCCCCTGACTCCTCTTACTCCCCCTGATTATCTCTCTCCCCCTGACTTCTCTCACTCCCCCTGACTTCTATCACTCCCCCTGACTTCTCTCACTCCCCCTGACTTCTCTCACTCCCCCGACTTGTCTCACTCCCCTGACTTCTCTCACTCCCCCCGACTTCTCTCACTCCCCCCGACTTCTCTCCCTCCCCCTGACTTCTCTCACTCCCCCTGACTTCTCTCACTCCCCCTGACTTCTCTCACTCCCCCTGACTTCTCCCACTCTCCCTGACTTCTCTCACTCTCCTTGACTTCTCTCACTCTCCCTGACTTCTCTCACTCCCCCTGACTTCTCTCACTCCCCCTGACTTCTCTCTCTCCCCTGACTTCTCTCACTCCCCCTGACTTCTCTCACTCCCCCTGACCTCTCTCACTCCCCCTGACTTCTCTCACTCCCCCTGAATTCTCTCACTCCCCCTGACTTCTCTGACTCCCCCTGACGTCTCTCAATCCCCTGACTTCTCTCACTCCCCCGACTTCTCTCACTCCCCCCGACTTCTCTCACTCCCCCCGACTTCTCTCACTCCCCCTGAATTCTCTCACTCCCCCTGACTGCTCTCACTCCCCCTGACTTCTCTCACTCCCCCTGACTTCTCTCACTCTCCCTGACTTCTCTCACTCCCCCTGACTTCTCTCACTCCCCCTGACTTCTCTCACTCCCCCTGACTTCTCTCACTTCCCCTGACGTCTCTCACTCCCCCTGACTTCCCTCACTCCCCCTGACTTCTCTCACTCTCCCTGACTTCTCTCACTCCCCCTGACTTCTCTCACCCCCCCTGACTTCTCTCACTCCCCCTGACTTCTCTCACTCCCCCTGACTTCTCTCACTCTCCCTGACATCTCTCAAACCCCCTGACTTCTCTCACTCCCCCTGACTTCTCTCATGCCCCCTCGCTTCTCTCACTCCCCCTGACTTCTCTCACTCCCCCTGACTTCTCTCACTCCCCCTGACTTCTCTCACCACCCTGACTTCTCTCACTCCCCCTGACTTCTCTCACTCCCCCTGACTTCTCTCACTCCCCCTGACTTCTCTCACTCCCCCTGACTTCTCTCACCCCCTCTCGCTTCTCTCACTCCCCCTGACTTCTCTCACCCCCCTGACTTCTCTCACTCCCCCTGAATTCTCTCACTCCCCCTGACTTCTCTCACTCCCCCTCGCTTCTCTCACTCACCCTGACTCCTCTCACTCTCCCTGTTTTCTCTCACTCCCCCTGACTTCGCTCGCTCCCCCTGACTTCTCTCACTCCCCCTGACTTATCTCTCTCCCCCTGACTTCTCTCTCTCCCCCATACTTCTCTCACTCCCCCTGACTTCTCTCACACCCCCTGACTTCTCTCACTCCCCCTGACCTCTCTCACTCCCCCTGACTTCTCTCACTCCCACTGACTTCTCTCACTCCCCCTGACTTCTCTCACTCCCCCTGACTTCTCTCACTCCCCCTGACTTCTCTCACTCCCACTGACTTCTCCCACTCCCCCTGACTTCTCCCACTCCCCCTGACTTCTCTCACTCCCCCTGACTTCTCTCACTCCCCCTGACTTCTCTCACTCCCCCTGACTTCTCTCACTCCCCCTGAATTCTCTCACTCCCCCTGTCTTCTGTCACTCCCCCTCGCTTCTCTCACTCCCCCTCGCTTCTCTCACTCCCCCTGACTTCTCTCACTTCCCCTGACTTCTCTCACTCCCCCTGAGTTCTCTCACTCCCCCTGACTTCTCTCACTACCCCTGACTTCTCTCACTCCCCCTGACTTCTCTCACTCCCCCTGACTTCTCTCAATCCCCCTGACTTCTCTCACTCCCCCGACTTGTCTCACTCCCGCCGACTTCTCTCACTCCCCCCGACTTCTCTCACTCCCCCCGACTTCTCTCACTCCCCCTGACTTCTCTCACTCCCCCTGACTTCTCTCACTCCCCCTGACTTCTCTCACTCCCCCTGACTTCTCTCACTCTCCCTGACTTCTCTCACTGTCCCTGACTTCTCTCACTCTCCCTGACTTCTCTCACTCTCCCTGACTTCTCTCACTCCCCCTGACTTCTCTCTCTCCCCTGACTTCTCTCACTCCCCCTGACTTCTCTCACTCCCCCTGACTTCTCTCACTCCCCCTGACTTCTCTCACTCCCCCTGAGTTCTCTCACTCCCCCTGACTTCTCTCACTCCGCCTGACGTCTCTCAATCCCCCTGACTTCTCTCACTCCCCCGACATCTCTCACTCCCCCTGACTTCTCTCACTCCCCCCGACTTCTCTCACTCCCCCCGACTTCTCTCACTCCCCCTGACTTCTCTCACTCCCCCTGACTGCTCTCACTCCCCCTGACTTCTCTCACTCCCCCTGACTTCTCTCACTCTCCCTGACTTCTCTCACTCTCCCTGACTTCTCTCACTCCCCCTGGCTTCTCTCACTCCCCATGACTTCTCACTCTCCCCTGACTTCTCTCACTCCCCCTGACATCTCTCACTCCCCCTGACTTCTCTCACACCCCCTGACTTCTCTCACTCCCCCTGACCTCTCTCACTCTCCCTGACTTCTCTCACTCCCCCTGACTTCTCTCACTCCCCCTGACTTCTCTCACTCCCCCTGACTCCTCTTACTCCCCCTGATTATCTCTCTCCCCCTGACTTCTCTCACTCCCCCTGACTTCTATCACTCCCCCTGACTTCTCTCACTCCCCCTGACTTCTCTCACTCCCCCGACTTGTCTCACTCCCCTGACTTCTCTCACTCCCCCCGACTTCTCTCACTCCCCCCGACTTCTCTCCCTCCCCCTGACTTCTCTCACTCCCCCTGACTTCTCTCACTCCCCCTGACTTCTCTCACTCCCCCTGACTTCTCTCACTCTCCCTGACTTCTCTCACTCTCCTTGACTTCTCTCACTCTCCCTGACTTCTCTCACTCCCCCTGACTTCTCTCACTCCCCCTGACTTCTCTCTCTCCCCTGACTTCTCTCACTCCCCCTGACTTCTCTCACTCCCCCTGACCTCTCTCACTCCCCCTGACTTCTCTCACTCCCCCTGAATTCTCTCACTCCCCCTGACTTCTCTGACTCCCCCTGACGTCTCTCAATCCCCTGACTTCTCTCACTCCCCCGACTTCTCTCACTCCCCCCGACTTCTCTCACTCCCCCCGACTTCTCTCACTCCCCCTGAATTCTCTCACTCCCCCTGACTGCTCTCACTCCCCCTGAATTCTCTCACTCCCCCTGACTTCTCTCACCCTCCCTGACTTCTCTCACTCTCCCTGACTTCTCTCACTCCCCCTGACTTCTCTCACTCCCCCTGACTTCTCTCTCTCCCCTGACTTCTCTCACTCCCCCTGACATCTCTCACTCCCCCTGACTTCTCTCACACCCCCTGACTTCTCTCACTCCCCCTGACTTCTCTCACTCTCCCTGACTTCTCTCACTCCCCCTGACTTCTCTCACTCCCCCCGACTTCTCTCACTCCCCCTGACTTCTCTCACTCCCCCTGACTTCTCTCACTCCCCCTGACTTCTCTCACTCCCCCTGAATTCTCTCACTCTCCCTGACTTCTCTCACTGTCCCTGACTTCTCTCACTCTCCCTGACTTCTCTCACTCCCCCTGACTTCTCTCACTCCCCCTGACTTCTCTCTCTCCCCTGACTTCTCTCACTCCCCCTGACTTCTCTCACTCTCCCTGACTTCTCTCACTCCCCCTGACTTCTCTCACTCCCCCTGAGTTCTCTCACTCCCCCTGACTTCTCTCACTCCCCCTGACGTCTCTCAATCCCCCTGACTTCTCTCACTCCCCCGACATCTCTCACTCCCCCTGACTTCTCTCACTCCCCCCGACTTCTCTCACTCCCCCCGACTTCTCTCACTCCCCCTGACTTCTCTCACTCCCCCTGACTTCTCTCACTTCCCCTGACTTCTCTCACTCCCCCTGAGTTCTCTCACTCCCCCTGACTTCTCTCACTACCCCTGACTTCTCTCACTCCCCCTGACTTCTCTCACTCCCCCTGACTTCTCTCAATCCCCCTGACTTCTCTCACTCCCCCGACTTGTCTCACTCCCGCCGACTTCTCTCACTCCCCCCGACTTCTCTCACTCCCCCCGACTTCTCTCACTCCCCCTGACTTCTCTCACTCCCCCTGACTTCTCTCACTCCCCCTGACTTCTCTCACTCCCCCTGACTTCTCTCACTCTCCCTGACTTCTCTCACTGTCCCTGACTTCTCTCACTCTCCCTGACTTCTCTCACTCTCCCTGACTTCTCTCACTCCCCCTGACTTCTCTCTCTCCCCTGACTTCTCTCACTCCCCCTGACTTCTCTCACTCCCCCTGACTTCTCTCACTCCCCCTGAGTTCTCTCACTCCCCCTGACTTCTCTCACTCCCCCTGACGTCTCTCAATCCCCCTGACTTCTCTCACTCCCCCGACATCTCTCACTCCCCCTGACTTCTCTCACTCCCCCCGACTTCTCTCACTCCCCCCGACTTCTCTCACTCCCCCTGACTTCTCTCACTCCCCCTGACTGCTCTCACTCCCCCTGACTTCTCTCACTCCCCCTGACTTCTCTCACTCTCCCTGACTTCTCTCTCTCTCCCTGACTTCTCTCACTCCCCCTGGCTTCTCTCACTCCCCATGACTTCTCACTCTCCCCTGACTTCTCTCACTCCCCCTGACATCTCTCACTCCCCCTGACTTCTCTCACACCCCCTGACTTCTCTCACTCCCCCTGACTTCTCTCACTCTCCCTGACTTCTCTCACTCCCCCTGACTTCTCTCACTCCCCCTGACTTCTCTCACTCCCCCTGACTCCTCTTACTCCCCCTGATTATCTCTCTCCCCCTGACTTCTCTCACTCCCCCTGACTTCTATCACTCCCCCTGACTTCTCTCACTCCCCCTGACTTCTCTCACTCCCCCGACTTGTCTCACTCCCCTGACTTCTCTCACTCCCCCCGACTTCTCTCACTCCCCCCGACTTCTCTCACTCCCCCTGACTTCTCTCACTCCCCCTGACTTCTCTCACTCCCCCTGACTTCTCTCACTCCCCCTGACTTCTCTCATTCTCCCTGACTTCTCTCACTCTCCTTGACTTCTCTCACTCTCCCTGACTTCTCTCACTCCCCCTGACTTCTCTCACTCCCCCTGACTTCTCTCTCTCCCCTGACTTCTCTCACTCCCCCTGACTTCTCTCACTCCCCCTGACCTCTCTCACTCCCCCTGACTTCTCTCACTCCCCCTGAATTCTCTCACTCCCCCTGACTTCTCTGACTCCCCCTGACGTCTCTCAATCCCCTGACTTCTCTCACTCCCCCGACTTCTCTCACTCCCCCCGACTTCTCTCACTCCCCCCGACTTCTCTCACTCCCCCTGAATTCTCTCACTCCCCCTGACTGCTCTCACTCCCCCTGAATTCTCTCACTCCCCCTGACTTCTCTCACCCTCCCTGACTTCTCTCACTCTCCCTGACTTCTCTCACTCCCCCTGACTTCTCTCACTCCCCCTGACTTCTCTCTCTCCCCTGACTTCTCTCACTCCCCCTGACATCTCTCACTCCCCCTGACTTCTCTCACACCCCCTGACTTCTCTCACTCCCCCTGACTTCTCTCACTCTCCCTGACTTCTCTCACTCCCCCTGACTTCTCTCACTCCCCCCGACTTCTCTCACTCCCCCTGACTTCTCTCACTCCCCCTGACTTCTCTCACTCCCCCTGACTTCTCTCACTCCCCCTGAATTCTCTCACTCTCCCTGACTTCTCTCACTGTCCCTGACTTCTCTCACTCTCCCTGACTTCTCTCACTCCCCCTGACTTCTCTCACTCCCCCTGACTTCTCTCTCTCCCCTGACTTCTCTCACTCCCCCTGACTTCTCTCACTCCCCCTGACTTCTCTCACTCCCCCTGACTTCTCTCACTCCCCCTGAGTTCTCTCACTCCCCCTGACTTCTCTCACTCCCCCTGACGTCTCTCAATCCCCCTGACTTCTCTCACTCCCCCGACATCTCTCACTCCCCCTGACTTCTCTCACTCCCCCCGACTTCTCCCACTCCCCCCGACTTCTCTCACTCCCCCTGACTTCTCTCACTCCCCCTGACTGCTCTCACTCCCCCTGACTTCTCTCACTCTCCCTGACTTCTCTCACTCTCCCTGACTTCTCTCACTCTCCCTGACTTCTCTCACTCCCCCTGACTTCTCTCACTCCCCCTGACTTCTCTCACTCCCCCTGACTCCTCTTACTCCCCCTGACTTATCTCTCTCCCCCTGACTTCTCTCACTCCCCCTGACTTCTCTCACTCCCCCTGACTTCTCTCACTCCCCCTGACTTCTCTCACTCCCCCTGACTTCTCTCACTCCCCCTGACTTCTCTCACTCTCCCTGACTTCTCTCACTCTCCTTGACTTCTCTCACTCTCCCTGACTTCTCTCACTCCCCCTGACTTCTCTCACTACCCCTGACTTCTCTCTCTCCCCTGACTTCTCTCACTCCCCCTGACTTCTCTCACTCCCCCTGACCTCTCTCACTCCCCCTGACTTCTCTCACTCCCCCTGAATTCTCTCACTCCCCCTGACTTCTCTGACTCCCCCGACGTCTCTCAATCCCCTGACTTCTCTCACTCCCCCGACTTCTCTCACTCCCCCCGACTTCTCTCACTCCCCCCGACTTCTCTCACTCCCCCTGAATTCTCTCACTCCCCCTGACTGCTCTCACTCCCCCTGACTGCTCTCACTCCCCCTGAATTCTCTCACTCCCCCTGACTTCTCTCACTCTCCCTGACTTCTCTCACTCTCCCTGACTTCTCTCACTCCCCCTGACTTCTCTCACTCCCCCTGACTTCTCTCTCTCCCCTGACTTCTCTCACTCCCCCTGACATCTCTCACTCCCCCTGACTTCTCTCACACCCCCTGACTTCTCTCACTCCCCCTGACTTCTCTCACTCTCCCTGACTTCTCTCACTCCCCCTGACTTCTCTCACTCCCCCTGACTTCTCTCACTCCCCCTGACTTCTCTCACTCCCCCTGACTTCTCTCTCTCCCCCTGACTTCTCTCACTCCCCCTGACTTCTCTCACTCCCCCTGACTTCTCTCACTCCCCCTGACTTCTCTCACTCCCCCTGACTTCTCTCACTCCCCTGACTTCTCTCACTCCCCCTGACTTCTCTCACTCACCCTGACTTCTCTCACTCCCCCTGACTTCTCTCACTCCCCCTGACTTCTCTCACTCCCCCTGACTTCTCTCACTCCCCCTGACGTCTCTCACTTCCCCGGACTTCTCTCACTCCCCCTGACTTCCCTCACTCCCCCTGACTTCTCTCACTCTCCCTGACTTCTCTCACTCCCCCTGACTTCTCTCACGCCCCCTGACTTCTCTCACTCCCCCTGACTTCTCTCACTCCCCCTGACTTCTCTCACTCACCCTGACTTCTCTCACTCCCCCTGACTTCTCTCACTCCCCCTGACTTCTCTCACTCCCCCTGACTTCTCTCACTCCCCCTGACGTCTCTCACTTCCCCTGACTTCTCTCACTCCCCCTGACTTCCCTCACTCCCCCTGACTTCTCTCACACCCCCTGACTTCTCTCACTCCCCCTGACTTCTCTCACTCCCCCTGACTTCTCTCACTCTCCCTGACATCTCTCAATCCCCCTGACTTCTCTCACTCCCCCTGACTTCTCTCACTCCCCCTGACTTGTCTCACTCCCCCTGACTTCTCTCACTCCCCCTGAATTCTCTCACTCCCCCTGACTTCTCTCACTCCCCCTGACTTCTCTCACTCCCCCCGACTTCTCTCACTCCCCCTGACATCTCTCACTCCCCCTGACTTCTCTCACTCCCCCTGACTTCTCTCACCCCCCCTGACTTCTCTCACTCCCCCTGACTTCTCTCACTCCCCCTGACTTCTCTCACTCTCCCTGACATCTCTCAAACCCCCTGACTTCTCTCACTCCCCCTGACTTCTCTCACGCCCCCTCGCTTCTCTCACTCCCCCTGACTTCTCTCACTCCCCCTGACTTCTCTCACTCTCCCTGACTTCTCTCACCACCCTGACTTCTCTCACTCCCCCTGACTTCTCTCACTCCCCCTGACTTCTCTCACCCCCTCTCGCTTCTCTCACTCCCCCTGACTTCTCTCACCCCCCTGACTTCTCTCACTCCCCCTGAATTCTCTCACTCCCCCTGACTTCTCTCACTCCCCCTCGCTTCTCTCACTCACCCTGACTCCTCTCACTCTCCCTGTTTTCTCTCACTCCCCCTGACTTCGCTCGCTCCCCCTGACTTCTCTCACTCCCCCTGACTTCTCTCTCTCCCCCGACTTCTCTCTCTCCCCCATACTTCTCTCACTCCCCCTGACTTCTCTCACACCCCCTGACTTCTCTCACTCCCCCTGACCTCTCTCACTCCCCCTGACTTCTCTCACTCCCACTGACTTCACTCACTCCCCCTGACTTCTCTCACTCCCCCTGACTTCTCTCACTCCCCCTGACTTCTCTCACTCCCACTGACTTCTCCCACTCCCCCTGACTTCTCCCACTCCCCCTGACTTCTCTCACTCCCCCTGACTTCTCTCACTCCCCCTGACTTCTCTCACTCCCCCTGACTTCTCTCACTCCCCCTGAATTCTCTCACTCCCCCTGTCTTCTGTCACTCCCCCTCGCTTCTCTCACTCCCCCTCGCTTCTCTCACTCCCCCTGACTTCTCTCACTTCCCCTGACTTCTCTCACTCCCCCTGAGTTCTCTCACTCCCCCTGACTTCTCTCACTACCCCTGACTTCTCTCACTCCCCCTGACTTCTCTCACTCCCCCTGACTTCTCTCAATCCCCCTGACTTCTCTCACTCCCCCGACTTGTCTCACTCCCGCCGACTTCTCTCACTCCCCCCGACTTCTCTCACTCCCCCCGACTTCTCTCACTCCCCCTGACTTCTCTCACTCCCCCTGACTTCTCTCACTCCCCCTGACTTCTCTCACTCCCCCTGACTTCTCTCACTCTCCCTGACTTCTCTCACTGTCCCTGACTTCTCTCACTCTCCCTGACTTCTCTCACTCTCCCTGACTTCTCTCACTCCCCCTGACTTCTCTCTCTCCCCTGACTTCTCTCACTCCCCCTGACTTCTCTCACTCCCCCTGACTTCTCTCACTCCCCCTGACTTCTCTCACTCCCCCTGAGTTCTCTCACTCCCCCTGACTTCTCTCACTCCCCCTGACGTCTCTCAATCCCCCTGACTTTTCTCACTCCCCCGACATCTCTCACTCCCCCTGACTTCTCTCACTCCCCCAGACTTCTCTCACTCCCCCCGACTTCTCTCACTCCCCCTGACTTCTCTCACTCCCCCTGACTGCTCTCACTCCCCCTGACTTCTCTCACTCCCCCTGACTTCTCTCACTCTCCCTGACTTCTCTCACTCCCCCTGACTTCTCTCACTCCCCCTGACTTCTCACTCTCCCCTGACTTCTCTCACTCCCCCTGACATCTCTCACTCCCCCTGACTTCTCTCACACCCCCTGACTTCTCTCACTCCCCCTGACTTCTCTCACTCTCCCTGACTTCTCTCACTCTCCCTGACTTCTCTCACTCCCCCTGACTTCTCTCACTCCCCCTGACTCCTCTTACTCCCCCTGACTTATCTCTCTCCCCCTGAATTCTCTCACTCCCATTGACTTCTATAACTCCCCCTGACTTCTCTCACTCCCCCTGACTTCTCTCACTCCCCCGACTTGTCTCACTCCCCTGACTTCTCTCACTCCCCCCGACTTCTCTCACTCCCCCCGACTTCTCTCACTCCCCCTGACTTCTCTCACTCCCCCTGACTTCTCTCACTCCCCCTGACTTCTCTCACTCCCCCTGACTTCTCTCACTCCCCCTGACTTCTCTCACTCTCCCTGACTTCTCTCACTCCCCCTGACTTCTCTCACTCCCCCTGACTTCTCTCTCTCCCCTGACTTCTCTCACTCCCCCTGACTTCTCTCACTCCCCCTGACCTCTCTCACTCCCCCTGACTTCTCTCACTCCCCCTGAATTCTCTCACTCCCCCTGACTTCTCTGACTCCCCCTGACGTCTCTCAATCCCCTGACTTCTCTCACTCCCCCGACTTCTCTCACTCCCCCCGACTTCTCTCACTCCCCCCGACTTCTCTCACTCCCCCTGAATTCTCTCACTCCCCCTGACTGCTCTCACTCCCCCTGAATTCTCTCACTCCCCCTGACTTCTCTCACTCTCCCTGACTTCTCTCACTCTCCCTGACTTCTCTCACTCCCCCTGACTTCTCCCACTCCCCCTGACTTCTCTCTCTCCCCTGACTTCTCTCACTCCCCCCGACTTCTCTCACTCCCCCTGACTTCTCTCACTCCCCCTGACTTCTCTCACTCCCCCTGACTTCTCTCACTCCCCCTGACTTCTCTCACTCTCCCTGACTTCTCTCACTCCCCCTGACTTCTCTCACTCCCCCTGACTTCTCTCTCTCCCCTGAATTCTCTCACTCCCCCTGACTTCTCTCACTCCCCCTGACCTCTCTCACTCCCCCTGATTTCTCTCACTCCCCCTGACTTCTCTCACTCCCCCTGACTTCTCTCACTCCCCCCGACTTCTCTCAATCCCCTGACTTCTCTCACTCCCCCGACTTCTCTCACTCCCCCCGACTTCTCTCACTCCCCCCGACTTCTCTCACTCCCCCTGAATTCTCTCACTCCCCCTGACTGCTCTCACTCCCCCTGAATTCTCTCACTCCCCCTGACTTCTCTCACTCTCCCTGACTTCTCTCACTCTCCCTGACTTCTCTCACTCCCCCTGACTTCTCTCACTCCCCCTGACTTCTCTCTCTCCCCTGACTTCTCTCACTCCCCTTGACATCTCTCACTCCCCCTGACTTCTCTCACACCCCCTGAATTCTCTCACTCCCCCTGACTTCTCTCACTCTCCCTGACTTCTCTCACTCCCCCTGACTTCTCTCACTCCCCCTGACTTCTCTCACTCCCCCTGACTTCTCTCTCTCCCCCTGACTTCTCTCACTCCCCCTGACTTCTCTCACTCCCCCTGACTTCTCTCACTCCCCCTGACTTCTCTCACTCCCCCTGACTTCTCTCACTCCCCTGACTTCTCTCACTCCCCCTGACTTCTCTCACTCTCCCTGACTTCTCTCACTCCCCCTGACTTCTCTCACTCCCCCTGACTTCTCTCACTCCCCCCGACTTCTCTCACTCCCCCTGACTTCTCTCACTCCCGCTGACTTCCCTCACTCCCCCTGACTTCTCTCACTCTCCCTGACTTCTCTCACTCCCCCTGACTTCTCTCACTCCCCCTGACTTCTCTCACTCCCCCTGACTTCTCTCACTCCCCCTGACTTCTCTCACTCCCCTGACTTCTCTCACTCCCCCTGACTTCTCTCACTCTCCCTGACTTCTCTCACTCCCCCTGACGTCTCTCACTCCCCCTGACTTCTCTCACTCCCCCTGACTTCTCTCACTCCCCCTGACTTCTCTCACTTCCCCTGACGTCTCTCACTCCCCCTGACTTCCCTCACACCCCCTGACTTCTCTCACTCTCCCTGACTTCTCTCACTCCCCCTGACTTCTCTCACCCCCCCTGACTTCTCTCACTCCCCCTGACTTCTCTCACTCCCCCTGACTTCTCTCACTCTCCCTGACATCTCTCAAACCCCCTGACTTCTCTCACTCCCCCTGACTTCTCTCATGCCCCCTCGCTTCTCTCACTCCCCCTGACTTCTCTCACTCCCCCTGACTTCTCTCACTCTCCCTGACTTCTCTCACCACCCTGACTTCTCTCACTCCCCCTGACTTCTCTCACTCCCCCTGACTTCTCTCACTCCCCCTGACTTCTCTCACTCCCCCTGACTTCTCTCACCCCCTCTCGCTTCTCTCACTCCCCCTGACTTCTCTCACCCCCCTGACTTCTCTCACTCCCCCTGAATTCTCTCACTCCCCCTGACTTCTCTCACTCCCCCTCGCTTCTCTCACTCACCCTGACTCCTCTCACTCTCCCTGTTTTCTCTCACTCCCCCTGACTTCGCTCGCTCCCCCTGACTTCTCTCACTCCCCCTGACTTCTCTCTCTCCCCCTGACTTCTCTCTCTCCCCCATACTTCTCTCACTCCCCCTGACTTCTCTCACACCCCCTGACTTCTCTCACTCCCCCTGACCTCTCTCACTCCCCCTGACTTCTCTCACTCCCACTCACTTCTCTCACTCCCCCTGACTTCTCTCACTCCCCCTGACTTCTCTCACTCCCCCTGACTTCTCTCACTCCCACTGACTTCTTCCACTCCCCCTGACTTCTCCCACTCCCCCTGACTTCTCTCACTCCCCCTGACTTCTCTCACTCCCCCTGACTTCTCTCACTCCCCCTGACTTCTCTCACTCCCCCTGAATTCTCTCACTCCCCCTGACTTCTGTCACTCCCCCTCGCTTCTCTCACTCCCCCTCGCTTCTCTCACTCCCCCTGACTTCTCTCACTTCCCCTGACTTCTCTCACTCCCCCTGAGTTCTCTCACTCCCCCTGACTTCTCTCACTACCCCTGACTTCTCTCACTCCCCCTGACTTCTCTCACTCCCCCTGACTTCTCTCAATCCCCCTGACTTCTCTCACTCCCCCGACTTGTCTCACTCCCGCCGACTTCTCTCACTCCCCCCGACTTCTCTCACTCCCCCCGACTTCTCTCACTCCCCCTGACTTCTCTCACTCCCCCTGACTTCTCTCACTCCCCCTGACTTCTCTCACTCCCCCTGACTTCTCTCACTCTCCCTGACTTCTCTCACTGTCCCTGACTTCTCTCACTCTCCCTGACTTCTCTCACTCTCCCTGACTTCTCTCACTCCCCCTGACTTCTCTCTCTCCCCTGACTTCTCTCACTCCCCCTGACTTCTCTCACTCCCCCTGACTTCTCTCACTCCCCCTGACTTCTCTCACTCCCCCTGACTTCTCTCACTCCCCCTGAGTTCTCTCACTCCCCCTGACTTCTCTCACTCCCCCTGACGTCTCTCAATCCCCCTGACTTCTCTCACTCCCCCGACATCTCTCACTCCCCCCGACTTCTCTCACTCCCCCTGACTTCTCTCACTCCCCCTGACTGCTCTCACTCCCCCTGACTTCTCTCACTCCCCCTGACTTCTCTCACTCTCCCTGACTTCTCTCACTCTCCCTGACTTCTCTCACTCCCCCTGGCTTCTCTCACTCCCCCTGACTTCTCACTCTCCCCTGACTTCTCTCACTCCCCCTGACATCTCTCACTCCCCCTGACTTCTCTCACACCCCCTGACTTCTCTCACTCCCCCTGACTTCTCTCACTCTCCCTGACTTCTCTCACTCCCCCTGACTTCTCTCACTCCCCCTGACTTCTCTCACTCCCCCTGACTCCTCTTACTCCCCCTGACTTATCTCTCTCCCCCTGACTTCTCTCACTCCCCCTGACTTCTATCACTCCCCCTGACTTCTCTCACTCCCCCTGACTTCTCTCACTCCCCCGACTTGTCTCACTCCCCTGACTTCTCTCACTCCCCCCGACTTCTCTCACTCCCCCCGACTTCTCTCACTCCCCCTGACTTCTCTCACTCCCCCTGACTTCTCTCACTCCCCCTGACTTCTCTCACTCCCCCTGACTTCTCTCACTCTCCCTGACTTCTCTCACTCTCCTTGACTTCTCTCACTCTCCCTGACTTCTCTCACTCCCCCTGACTTCTCTCACTCCCCCTGACTTCTCTCTCTCCCCTGACTTCTCTCACTCCCCCTGACTTCTCTCACTCCCCCTGACCTCTCTCACTCCCCCTGACTTCTCTCACTCCCCCTGAATTCTCTCACTCCCCCTGACTTCTCTGACTCCCCCTGACGTCTCTCAATCCCCTGACTTCTCTCACTCCCCCGACTTCTCTCACTCCCCCCGACTTCTCTCACTCCCCCCGACTTCTCTCACTCCCCCTGAATTCTCTCACTCCCCCTGACTGCTCTCACTCCCCCTGAATTCTCTCACTCCCCCTGACTTCTCTCACCCTCCCTGACTTCTCTCACTCTCCCTGACTTCTCTCACTCCCCCTGACTTCTCTCACTCCCCCTGACTTCTCTCTCTCCCCTGACTTCTCTCACTCCCCCTGACATCTCTCACTCCCCCTGACTTCTCTCATACCCCCTGACTTCTCTCACTCCCCCTGACTTCTCTCACTCTCCCTGACTTCTCTCACTCCCCCTGACTTCTCTCACTCCCCCCGACTTCTCTCACTCCCCCTGACTTCTCTCACTCCCCCTGACTTCTCTCACTCCCCCTGACTTCTCTCACTCCCCCTGAATTCTCTCACTCTCCCTGACTTCTCTCACTGTCCCTGACTTCTCTCACTCTCCCTGACTTCTCTCACTCCCCCTGACTTCTCTCACTCCCCCTGACTTCTCTCTCTCCCCTGACTTCTCTCACTCCCCCTGACTTCTCTCACTCCCCCTGACTTCTCTCACTCCCCCTGACTTCTCTCACTCCCCCTGAGTTCTCTCACTCCCCCTGACTTCTCTCACTCCCCCTGACGTCTCTCAATCCCCCTGACTTCTCTCACTCCCCCGACATCTCTCACTCCCCCTGACTTCTCTCACTCCCCCCGACTTCTCTCACTCCCCCCGACTTCTCTCACTCCCCCTGACTTCTCTCACTCCCCCTGACTGCTCTCACTCCCCCTGACTTCTCTCACTCCCCCTGACTTCTCTCACTCTCCCTGACTTCTCTCACTCTCCCTGACTTCTCTCACTCCCCCTGACTTCTCTCACTCCCCCTGACTTCTCACTCTCCCCTGACTTCTCTCACTCCCCCTGACATCTCTCACTCCCCCTGACTTCTCTCACACCCCCTGACTTCTCTCACTCCCCCTGACTTCTCTCACTCTCCCTGACTTCTCTCACTCTCCCTGACTTCTCTCACTCCCCCTGACTTCTCTCACTCCCCCTGACTTCTCTCACTCCCCCTGAGTCCTCTTACTCCCCCTGACTTATCTCTCTCCCCCTGACTTCTCTCACTCCCCCTGACTTCTATCACTCCCCCTGACTTCTCTCACTCCCCCTGACTTCTCTCACTCCCCCGACTTGTCTCACTCCCCCGACTTCTCTCACTCCCCCCGACTTCTCTCACTCCCCCCGACTTCTCTCACTCCCCCTGACTTCTCTCACTCCCCCTGACTTCTCTCACTCCCCCTGACTTCTCTCACTCCCCCTGACTTCTCTCACTCTCCCTGACTTCTCTCACTCTCCTTGACTTCTCTCACTCTCCCTGACTTCTCTCACTCCCCCTGACTTCTCTCACTCCCCCTGACTTCTCTCTGTCCCCTGACTTCTCTCACTCCCCCTGACTTCTCTCACTCCCCCTGACCTCTCTCACTCCCCCTGACTTCTCTCACTCCCCCTGAATTCTCTCACTCCCCCTGACTTCTCTGACTCCCCCTGACGTCTCTCAATCCCCTGACTTCTCTCACTCCCCCGACTTCTCTCACTCCCCCCGACTTCTCTCACTCCCCCCGACTTCTCTCACTCCCCCTGAATTCTCTCACTCCCCCTGACTGCTCTCACTCCCCCTCAATTCTCTCACTCCCCCTGACTTCTCTCACTCTCCCTGACTTCTCTCACTCTCCCTGACTTCTCTCACTCCCCCTGACTTCTCTCACTCCCCCTGACTTCTCTCACTCCCCCTGACTTCTCTCACACCCCCTGACTTCTCTCACTCCCCCTAACTTCTCTCACTCTCCCTGACTTCTCTCACTCCCCCTGACTTCTCTCACTCCCCCTGACTTCTCTCACTCCCCCTGACTTCTCTCACTCCCCCTGACTTCTCGCTCTCCCCCTGACTTCTCTCACTCCCCCTGACTTCTCTCACTCCCCCTGACTTCTCTCACTCCCCCTGACTTCTCTCACTCCCCCTGACTTCTCTCACTCCCCTGACTTCTCTCACTCCCCCTGACTTCTCTCACTCCCCCTGACTTCTCTCACTCCCCCTGACTTCTCTCACTCCCCCTGACTTCTCTCACTCCCCCTGACTTCTCTCACTCCCCCTGATGTCTCTCACTTCCCCTGACTTCTCTCACTCCCCCTGACTTCCCTCACTCCCCCTGACTTCTCTCACTCTCCCTGACTTCTCTCACTCCCCCTGACTTCTCTCACTCCCCCTGACTTCTCTCACTCCCCCTGACTTCTCTCACTCCCCCT
Source organism: Somniosus microcephalus (assembly GCF_052327205.1). Taxonomy (NCBI): domain Eukaryota; kingdom Metazoa; phylum Chordata; class Chondrichthyes; order Squaliformes; family Somniosidae; genus Somniosus; species Somniosus microcephalus. Next base: position 72,723 of record NW_028225816.1, on the reverse strand, counting down.
GACTTCTCTCACTCCCCCTGACTTGCTCTCACTCCCCTGACTTCTCTCACTCCCCCTGACTTCTCTCACTCTCCCTGACTTCTCTCACTCCCCCTGACTTCTCTCACTCCCCCTGACTTCTCTCACTCCCCCTGACTTCTCTCACTCCCCCTGACTTCTCTCACTTCCCCTGACGTCTCTCACTCCCCCTGACTTCCCTCACTCCCCCTGACTTCTCTCACTCTCCCTGACGTCTCTCACTCCCCCTGACTTCTCTCACTCCCCCTGACTTCTATCACTCCCCCTGACTTCTCTCACTCTCCCTGACCTCTCTCACTCCCCCTGACTTCTCTCACTCCCACTGACTTCTCTCACTCCCCCTGAATTCTCTCACTCCCCCTGACTTCTCTCACTCTCCCTGACATCTCTCACTCTCCCTGACTTCTCTCACTCCCCCTGACTTATCTCACTCTCCCTGATTTCTCTCAATCCCCCTGACTTCTCTCACTCCCCCTGACTTCTCTCACTCCCCCTGACTTCTCTCACTCCCCCTGACTTCTCTCACTCCCCCTGACTTCTCTCACTCTCCCTGACATCTCTCAATCCCCCTGACTTCTCTCACTCCCCCTGACTTCTCTCACTCCCCCTGACTTCTCTCACTCCCCCTGAATTCTCTCACTCCCGCTGACTTCTCTCACTCCCCCTGACTTCTCTCACTCCCCCCGACTTCTCTCACTCCCCCTGACTTCTCTCACTCCCCCTGACTTCTCTCACTCCCCCTGACTTCTCTCACTCCCCCTGACTTCTCTCACTCCCCCTGACATCTCTCAAACCCCCTGACTTCTCTCACTCCCCCTGACTTCTCTCACCCCCCCTCGCTTCTCTCACTCCCCCTGACTTCTCTCACTCCCCCTGATTCTCTCACTCCCCCTGACTTCTCTCACTCCCCCTGACTTCTCTCACTCCCCCTGACTTCACTCACTCCCCCTGACTTCTCTCACCCCCCCTCGCTTCTCTCACTCCCCCTGACTTCTCTCACCCCCCTGACTTCTCTCACTCCCCCTGACTTCTCTCACTCCCCCTGACTTCTCTCACTCCCCCTCGCTTCTCTCACTCACCCTGACTTCTCTCACTCTCCCTGTTTTCTCTCACTCCCCCTGACTTCGCTCACTCCCCCTGACTTCTCTCACTCCCCCTGACTTCTCTCTCTCCCCCTGACTTCTCTCTCTCCCCCATACTTCTCTCACTCCCCCTGACTTCTCTCACACCCCCTGACATCTCTCACTCCCCCTGACCTCTCTCACTCCCCCTGACTTCTCTCACTCCCACTGACTTCTCTCACTCCCCCTGACTTCTCTCACTTCCCCTGACTTCTCTCACTCCCCCTGACTTCTCTCACTCCCCCTGACTTCTCCCACTCGCCCTGACTTCTCTCACTCCCCCTGACTTCTCTCACTCCCCCTGACTTCTCTCACTCCCCCTGACTTCTCTCACTCCCCCTGTCTTCTGTCACTCCCCCTCGCTTCTCTCACTCCCCCTCGCTTCTCTCACTCACACTGCCTTCTCTCACTCCCCCTGTCTTCTGTCACTCCCCCTCGCTTCTGTCACTCCCCCTCGCTTCTCTCACTCCCCCTGACTTCTCTCACTTCCCCTGACTTCTCTCACTCCCCCTGAGTTCTCTCACTCCCCCTGACTTCTCTCACTACCCCTGACTTCTCTCACTCCCCCTGACTTCTCTCACTCCCCCTGACTTCTCTCAATCCCCCTGACTTCTCTCACTCCCCCGACTTGTCTCACTCCCGCCGACTTCTCTCACTCCCCCCGACTTCTCTCACTCCCCCCGACTTCTCTCACTCCCCCTGACTTCTCTCACTCCCCCTGACTTCTCTCACTCCCCCTGACTTCTCTCACTCCCCCTGACTTCTCTCACTCTCCCTGACTTCTCTCACTGTCCCTGACTTCTCTCACTCTCCCTGACTTCTCTCACACTCCCTGTCTTCTCTCACTCCCCCTGACTTCTCTCTCTCCCCTGACTTCTCTCACTCCCCCTGACTTCTCTCACTCCCCCTGACTTCTCTCACTCCCCCTGACTTCTCTCACTCCCCCTGAGTTCTCTCACTCCCCCTGACTTCTCTCACTCCCCCTGACGTCTCTCAATCCCCCTGACTTCTCTCACTCCCCCGACATCTCTCACTCCCCCTGACTTCTCTCACTCCCCCCGACTTCTCTCACTCCCCCCGACTTCTCTCACTCCCCCCGACTTCTCTCACTCCCCCTGACTGCTCTCACTCCCCCTGACTTCTCTCACTCCCCCTGACTTCTCTCACTCTCCCTGACTTCTCTCACTCTCCCTGACTTCTCTCACTCCCCCTGGCTTCTCTCACTCCCCCTGACTTCTCACTCTCCCCTGACTTCTCTCACTCCCCCTGACATCTCTCACTCCCCCTGACTTCTCTCACACCCCCTGACTTCTCTCACTCCCCCTGACTTCTCTCACTCTCCCTGACTTCTCTCACTCCCCCTGACTTCTCTCACTCCCCCTGACTTCTCTCACTCCCCCTGACTCCTCTTACTCCCCCTGACTTATCTCTCTCCCCCTGACTTCTCTCACTCCCCCTGACTTCTATCACTCCCCCTGACTTCTCTCACTCCCCCTGACTTCTCTCACTCCCCCGACTTGTCTCACTCCCCGGACTTCTCTCACTCCCCCCGACTTCTCTCACTCCCCCCGACTTCTCTCACTCCCCCTGACTTCTCTCACTCCCCCTGACTTCTCTCACTCCCCCTGACTTCTCTCACTCCCCCTGACTTCTCTCACTCTCCCTGACTTCTCTCACTCTCCTTGACTTCTCTCACTCTCCCTGACTTCTCTCACTCCCCCTGACTTCTCTCACTCCCCCTGACTTCTCTCTCTCCCCTGACTTCTCTCACTCCCCCTGACTTCTCTCACTCCCCCTGACCTCTCTCACTCCCCCTGACTTCTCTCACTCCCCCTGAATTCTCTCACTCCCCCTGACTTCTCTGACTCCCCCTGACGTCTCTCAATCCCCTGACTTCTCTCACTCCCCCGACTTCTCTCACTCCCCCCGACTTCTCTCACTCCCCCCGACTTCTCTCACTCCCCCTGAATTCTCTCACTCCCCCTGACTGCTCTCACTCCTCCTGAATTCTCTCACTCCCCCTGACTTCTCTCACCCTCCCTGACTTCTCTCACTCTCCCTGACTTCTCTCACTCCCCCTGACTTCTCTCACTCCCCCTGACTTCGCTCTCTCCCCTGACTTCTCTCACTCCCCCTGACATCTCTCACTCCCCCTGACTTCTATCACACCCCCTGACTTCTCTCACTCCCCCTGACTTCTCTCACTCTCCCTGACTTCTCTCACTCCCCCTGACTTCTCTCACTCCCCCCGACTTCTCTCACTCCCCCTGACTTCTCTCACTCCCCCTGACTTCTCTCACTCCCCCTGACTTCTCTCACTCCCCCTGAATTCTCTCACTCTCCCTGACTTCTCTCACTGTCCCTGACTTCTCTCACTCTCCCTGACTTCTCTCACTCCCCCTGACTTCTCTCACTCCCCCTGACTTCTCTCTCTCCCCTGACTTCTCTCACTCCCCCTGACTTCTCTCACTCCCCCTGACTTCTCTCACTCCCCCTGACTTCTCTCACTCCCCCTGAGTTCTCTCACTCCCCCTGACTTCTCTCACTCCCCCTGACGTCTCTCAATCCCCCTGACTTCTCTCACTCCCCCGACATCTCTCACTCCCCCTGACTTCTCTCACTCCCCCCGACTTCTCTCACTCCCCCCGACTTCTCTCACTCCCCCTGACTTCTCTCACTCCCCCTGACTGCTCTCACTCCCCCTGACTTCTCTCACTCCCCCTGACTTCTCTCACTCTCCCTGACTTCTCTCACTCTCCCTGACTTCTCTCACTCCCCCTGACTTCTCTCACTCCCCCTGACTTCTCACTCTCCCCTGACTTCTCTCACTCCCCCTGACATCTCTCACTCCCCCTGACTTCTCTCACACCCCCTGACTTCTCTCACTCCCCCTGACTTCTCTCACTCTCCCTGACTTCTCTCACTCCCCCTGACTTCTCTCACTCCCCCTGACTTCTCTCACTCCCCCTGAGTCCTCTTACTCCCCCTGACTTATCTCTCTCCCCCTGACTTCTCTCACTCCCCCTGACTTCTATCACTCCCCCTGACTTCTCTCACTCCCCCTGACTTCTCTCACTCCCCCGACTTGTCTCACTCCCCCGACGTCTCTCACTCCCCCCGACTTCTCTCACTCCCCCCGACTTCTCTCACTCCCCCTGACTTCTCTCACTCCCCCTGACTTCTCTCACTCCCCCTGACTTCTCTCACTCCCCCTGACTTCTCTCACTCTCCCTGACTTCTCTCACTCTCCTTGACTTCTCTCACTCTCCCTGACTTCTCTCACTCCCCCTGACTTCTCTCACTCCCCCTGACTTCTCTCTCTCCCCTGACTTCTCTCACTCCCCCTGACTTCTCTCACTCCCCCTGACCTCTCTCACTCCCCCTGACTTCTCTCACTCCCCCTGAATTCTCTCACTCCCCCTGACTTCTCTGACTCCCCCTGACGTCTCTCAATCCCCTGACTTCTCTCACTCCCCCGACTTCTCTCACTCCCCCCGACTTCTCTCACTCCCCCCGACTTCTCTCACTCCCCCTGAATTCTCTCACTCCCCCTGACTGCTCTCACTCCCCCTGAATTCTCTCACTCCCCCTGACTTCTCTCACTCTCCCTGACTTCTCTCACTCTCCCTGACTTCTCTCACTCCCCCTGACTTCTCTCACTCCCCCTGACTTCTCTCTCTCCCCTGACTTCTCTCACTCCCCCTGACATCTCTCACTCCCCCTGACTTCTCTCACACCCCCTGACTTCTCTCACTCCCCCTGACTTCTCTCACTCTCCCTGACTTCTCTCACTCCCCCTGACTTCTCTCACTCCCCCTGACTTCTCTCACTCCCCCTGACTTCTCTCACTCCCCCTGACTTCTCTCACTCCCCCTGACTTCTCTCTCTCCCCCTGACTTCTCTCACTCCCCCTGACTTCTCTCACTCCCCCTGACTTCTCTCACTCCCCCTGACTTCTCTCACTCCCCCTGACTTCTCTCACTCCCCTGACTTCTCTCACTCCCCCTGACTTCTCTCACTCACCCTGACTTCTCTCACTCCCCCTGACTTCTCTCACTCCCCCTGACTTCTCTCACTCCCCCTGACTTCTCTCACTCCCCCTGATGTCTCTCACTTCCCCTGACTTCTCTCACTCCCCCTGACTTCCCTCACTCCCCCTGACTTCTCTCACTCTCCCTGACTTCTCTCACTCCCCCTGACTTCTCTCACTCCCCCTGACTTCTCTCACTCCCCCTGACTTCTCTCACTCCCCCTGACTTCTCTCACTCCCCCTGACTTCTCTCACTCCCCTGACTTCTCTCACTCCCCCTGACTTCTCTCACTCTCCCTGACTTCTCTCACTCCCCCTGACTTCTCTCACTCCCCCTGACTTCTCTCACTCCCCCTGACTTCTCTCACTCCCCCTGACTTCTCTCACTTCCCCTGACGTCTCTCACTCCCCCTGACTTCCCTCACTCCCCCTGACTTCTCTCACTCTCCCTGACTTCTCTCACTCCCCCTGACTTCTCTCACTCCCCCTGACTTCTATCACTCCCCCTGACTTCTCTCACTCTCCCTGACCTCTCTCACTCCCCCTGACTTCTCTCACTCCCACTGACTTCTCTCACTCCCCCTGAATTCTCTCACTCCCCCTGACTTCTCTCACTCTCCCTGACATCTCTCACTCTCCCTGACTTCTCTCACTCCCGCTGACTTATCTCACTCTCCCTGATTTCTCTCAATCCCCCTGACTTCTCTCACTCCCCCTGACTTCTCTCACTCCCCCTGACTTCTCTCACTCCCCCTGACTTCTCTCACTCCCCCTGACTTCTCTCACTCTCCCTGACATCTCTCAATCCCCCTGACTTCTCTCACTCCCCCTGACTTCTCTCACTCCCCCTGACTTCTCTCACTCCCCCTGAATTCTCTCACTCCCGCTGACTTCTCTCACTCCCCCTGACTTCTCTCACTCCCCCCGACTTCTCTCACTCCCCCTGACTTCTCTCACTCCCCCTGACTTCTCTCACTCCCCCTGACTTCTCTCACTCCCCCTGACTTCTCTCACTCCCCCTGACATCTCTCAAACCCCCTGACTTCTCTCACTCCCCCTGACTTCTCTCACCCCCCCTCGCTTCTCTCACTCCCCCTGACTTCTCTCACTCCCCCTGATTCTCTCACTCCCCCTGACTTCTCTCACTCCCCCTGACTTCTCTCACTCCCCCTGACTTCACTCACTCCCCCTGACTTCTCTCACCCCCCCTCGCTTCTCTCACTCCCCCTGACTTCTCTCACCCCCCTGACTTCTCTCACTCCCCCTTACTTCTCTCACTCCCCCTGACTTCTCTCACTCCCCCTCGCTTCTCTCACTCACCCTGACTTCTCTCACTCTCCCTGTTTTCTCTCACTCCCCCTGACTTCGCTCACTCCCCCTGACTTCTCTCACTCCCCCTGACTTCTCTCTCTCCCCCATACTTCTCTCACTCCCCCTGACTTCTCTCACACCCCCTGACATCTCTCACTCCCCCTGACCTCTCTCACTCCCCGTGACTTCTCTCACTCCCACTGACTTCTCTCACTCCCCCTGACTTCTCTCACTTCCCCTGACTTCTCTCACTCCCCCTGACTTCTCTCACTCCCCCTGACTTCTCCCACTCGCCCTGACTTCTCTCACTCCCCCTGACTTCTCTCACTCCCCCTGACTTCTCTCACTCCCCCTGACTTCTCTCACTCCCCCTGACTTCTCTCACTCCCCCTGTCTTCTGTCACTCCCCCTCGCTTCTCTCACTCCCCCTCGCTTCTCTCACTCACCCTGCCTTCTCTCACTCCCCCTGACTTCTCTCACTCCCCCTGAGTTCTCTCACTCCCCCTGACTTCTCTCACTACCCCTGACTTCTCTCACTCCCGCTGACTTCTCTCACTCCCCCTGACTTCTCTCAATCCCCCTGACTTCTCTCACTCCCCCGACTTGTCTCTCTCCCCCCGACTTCTCTCACTCCCCCCGACTTCTCTCACTACCCCCGACTTCTCTCACTCCCCCTGACTTCTCTCACTCCCCCTGACTTCTCTCACTCCCCCTGACTTCTCTCACTCCCCCTGACTTCTCTCACTCTCCCTGACTTCTCTCACTGTCCCTGACTTCTCTCTCTCTCCCTGACTTCTCTCACTCCACCTGACTTCTCTCACTCCCCCTGACTTCTCTCACTCTCCCTGACTTCTCTCACTGTCCCTGACTTCTCTCTCTCTCCCTGACTTCTCTCACTCCCCCTGACTTCTCTCACTCCCCCTGACTTCTCTCACTCCCCCTGAATTCACTCACTCCCCCTGACTTCTCTCACCCCCCCTCGCTTCTCTCACTCCCCCTGACTTCTCTCACCCCCCTGACTTCTCTCACTCCCCCTTACTTCTCTCACTCCCCCTGACTTCTCTCACTCCCCCTCGCTTCTCTCACTCACCCTGACTTCTCTCACTCTCCCTGTTTTCTCTCACTCCCCCTGACTTCGCTCACTCCCCCTGACTTCTCTCACTCCCCCTGACTTCTCTCTCTCCCCCTGACTTCTCTCTCTCCCCCATACTTCTCTCACTCCCCCTGACTTCTCTCACACCCCCTGACATCTCTCACACCCCCTGACCTCTCTCACTCCCCCTGACTTCTCTCACTCCCACTGACTTCTCTCACTCCCCCTGACTTCTCTCACTTCCCCTGACTTCTCTCACTCCCCCTGACTTCTCTCACTCCCCCTGACTTCTCCCACTCGCCCTGACTTCTCTCACTCCCCCTGACTTCTCTCACTCCCCCTGACTTCTCTCACTCCCCCTGACTTCTCTCACTCCCCCTGACTTCTCTCACTCCCCCTGTCTTCTGTCACTCCCCCTCGCTTCTCTCACTCCCCCTCGCTTCTCTCACTCACCCTGCCTTCTCTCATTCCCCCTGACTTCTCTCACTCCCCCTGAGTTCTCTCACTCCCCCTGACTTCTCTCACTCCCGCTGACTTCTCTCACTCCCCCTGACTTCTCTCAATCCCCCTGACTTCTCTCACTCCCCCGACTTGTCTCTCTCCCCCCGACTTCTCTCACTCCCCCCGACTTCTCTCACTACCCCCGACTTCTCTCACTCCCCCTGACTTCTCTCACTCCCCCTGACTTCTCTCACTCCCCCTGACTTCTCTCACTCCCCCTGACTTCTCTCACTCCCCCTGACTTCTCTCACTCTCCCTGACTTCTCTCACTGTCCCTGACTTCTCTCTCTCTCCCTGACTTCTCTCACTCCCCCTGACTTCTCTCACTCCCCCTGACTTCTCTCTCTCCCCTGACTTCTCTCACACCCCCTGACTTCTCTCACTCCCCCTGACTTCTCTCACTCCCCCTGACTTCTCTCACTCCCCCTGACTTCTCTCACTCCCCCTGACTTCTCTCACTCCCCCTAACTTCTCTCACTCCCCCCGACTTCTCTCACTCCCCCCGACTTCTCTCACTCCCCCTGACTTCTCTCACTCCCCCTGACTGCTCTCACTCCCCCTGACTTCTCTCACTCCCCCTGACTTCTCTCACTCTCCCTGACTTCTCTCACTCTCCCTGACTTCTCTCACTCCCCCTGACTTCTCTCACTCCCCCTGACTTCTCTCTCTCCCCTGACTTCTCTCACTCCCCCTGACATCTCTCACTCCCCCTGACTTCTCTCACACCCCCTGACTTCTCTCACTCCCCCTGACTTCTCTCACTCTCCCTTACTTCTCTCACTCCCCCTGAATTCTCTCACTCCCCCTGACTTCTCTCACTCCCCCTGACTTCTCTTACTCCCCCTGACTTATCTCTCTCCCCCTGACTTCTCTCACTCCCCCTGACTTCTATCACTCCCCCTGACTTCTCTCACTCCCCCTGACTTCTCTCACTCCCCCGACTTGTCTCACTCCCCCCGACTTCTCTCACTCCCCCCGTCTTCTCTCACTCCCCCCGACTTCTCTCACTCCCCCGACTTGTCTCACTCCCCCCGACTTCTCTCACTCCCCCTGACTTCTCTCACTCCCCCTGACTTCTCTCACTCCCCCTGACTTCTCTCACTCTCCCTGACTTCTCTCACTCTCCCTGACTTCTCTCACTCCCCCTGACTTCTCTCACTCCCCCTGACTTCTCTCACTCCCCCTGACTTCTCTCTCTCACCTGACTTCTCTCACTCCCCCTGACTTCTCTCACTCCCCCTGACTTCTCTCACTCCCCCTGACTTCTCTCACTCCCCCTGACTTCTCTCACTCCCCCTGACGTCTCTCAAGCCCCCTGACTTCTCTCACTCCCCCGACTTCTCTCACTCCCCCCGACTTCTCTCACTCCCCCCGACTTCTTTCACTCCCCCCGACTTCTCTCATTCCCCTGACTTCTCTCACTCCCCCTGACTGCCCTCACTCCCCCTGACTTCTCTCACTCCCCCTGACTTCTCTCACTCTCCCTGACTTCTCTCACTCTCCCTGACTTCTCTCACTCCCCCTGACTTCTCTCACTCCCCCTGACTTCTCTCTCTCCCCTGACTTCTCTCACTCCCCCTGACATCTCTCACTCCCCCTGACTTCTCTCACACCCCCTGACTTCTCTCACTCCCCCTGACTTCTCTCATTCTCCCTGACTTCTCTCACTCCCCCTGACTTCTCTCACTCCCCCTGACTTCTCTCACTCCCCCTGACTTCTCTTACTCCCCTTGACTTCTCTCTCTCCCCCTGACTTCTCTCACTCCCCCTGACCTCTCTCACTCCCCCTGACTTCTCTCACTCCCCCTGACTTCTCTCACTCCCCCTGACTTCTCTCACTCCCCTGACTTCTCTCACTCCCCCTGACTTCTCTCACTCTCCCTGACTTCTCTCACTCCCCCTGACTTCTCTCACTCCCCCTGACTTCTCTCACTCCCCCTGACTTCTCTCACTCCCCCTGACTTCTCTCACTCCCCCTGACTTCTCTCACTTCCCCTGACTTCTCTCACTCCCCCTGACTTCTCTCACTCCCCCTCACTTCTATCACTCTCCCTGACTTCTCTGAATCCCCCTGACTTCTCTCACTCCCCCTGACTTCGCTCACTCCCCCGACTTATCTCAGTCCCCCTGACTTCTCTCACTCCCCCTGAATTCTCTCAGTCCCCCTGACTTCTCTCACTCCCCCTGACTTCTCTCACTCCCCCTGACTTCTCTCACTCCCCCTGACTTCTCTCACTCCCCCTGACTTCTCTCACTCCCCCTGACTTCTCTTACTCCCCCTGACTTATCTCTCTCCCCCTGACTTCTCTCACTCCCCCTGACTTCTCTCACTCCCCCTGACTTCTCTCAATCCCCCTGACTTCTCTCACGCCCCCGACTTCTCTCACTCCCCCCGACTTCTCTCACTCCCCCCGACTTCTCTCACTCCCCCCGACTTCTCTCATTCCCCTGACTTCTCTCACTCCCCCTGACTGCCCTCACTCCCCCTGACTTCTCTCACTCCCCCTGACTTCTCTCACTCTCCCTGACTTCTCTCACTCTCCCTGACTTCTCTCACTCCCCCTGACTTCTCTCACTCCCCCTGACTTCTCTCTCTCCCCTGACTTCTCTCACTCCCCCTGACATCTCTCACTCCCCCTGACTTCTCTCACACCCCCTGACTTCTCTCACTCCCCCTGACTTCTCTCACTCTCCCTGACTTCTCTCACTCCCCCTGACGTCTCTCACTCCCCCTGACTTCTCTCACTCCCCCTGACTTCTCTTACTCCCCCTGACTTCTCTCTCTCCCCCTGACTTCTCTCACTCCCCCTGACCTCTCTCACTCCCCCTGACTTCTCTCACTCCCACTGACTTCTCTCACTCCCCCTGACTTCTCTCACTTCCCTGACTTCTCTCACTCCCCCTGACTTCTCTCACTCTCCCTGACTTCTCTCACTCCCCCTGACTTCTCTCACTCCCCCTGACTTCTCTCACTCCCCCTGACTTCTCTCACTCCCCCTGACTTCTCTCACTTTCCCTGACTTCTCTCACTCCCCCTGACTTCTCTCACTCCCCCTCACTTCTATCACTCTCCCTGACTTCTCTGAATCCCCCTGACTTCTCTCACTCCCCCTGACTTCGCTCACTCCCCCGACTTATCTCAGTCCCCCTGACTTCTCTCACTCCCCCTGACTTCTCTCAGTCCCCCTGACTTCTCTCACTCCCCCTGACTTCTCTCACTCCCCCTGACTTCTCTCACTCCCCCTGACTTCTCTCACTCCCCCTGACTTCTCTCACTCCCCCTGACTTCTCTTACTCCCCCTGACTTATCTCTCTCCCCCTGACTTCTCTCACTCCCCCTGACTTCTCTCACTCCCCCTGACTTCTCTCAATCCCCCTGACTTCTCTCACTCCCCCGACTTCTCTCACTCCCTCCGACTTCTCTCACTCCCCCCGACTTCTCTCACTCCCCCCGACTTCTCTCATTCCCCTGACTTCTCTCACTCCCCCTGACTGCCCTCACTCCCCCTGACTTCTCTCACTCCCCCTGACTTCTCTCACTCTCCCTGACTTCTCTCACTCTCCCTGACTTCTCTCACTCCCCCTGACTTCTCTCACTCCCCCTGACTTCTCTCTCTCCCCTGACTTCTCTCACTCCACCTGACATCTCTCACTCCCCCTGACTTCTCTCACACCCCCTGACTTCTCTCACTCCCCCTGACTTCTCTCACTCTCCCTGACTTCTCTCACTCCCCCTGACTTCTCTCACTCCCCCTCACTTCTCTCACTCCCCCTGACTTCTCTTACTCCCCCTGACTTCTCTCTCTCCCCCTGACTTCTCTCACTCCCCCTGACTTCTCTCACTCCCCATGACTTCTCTCACTCCCCCTGACTTCTCTCACTCCCCCTGACTTCTCTCACTCCCCTGACTTCTCTCACTCCCCCTGACTTCTCTCACTCTCCCTGACTTCTCTCACTCCCCCTGACTTCTCTCACTCCCCCTGACTTCTCTCACTCCCCCTGACTTCTCTCACTCCCCCTGACTTCTCTCACTCTCCCTGATTTCTCTCACTCCCCCTGACTTCTCTCACTCCCCCTGACTTCTCTCTCTCCCCTGACTTCTCTCACTCCCCCTGACTTCTCTCACTCCCCCTGACTTCTCTCTCTCCCCCTGACTTCTCTCACTCCCCCTGACTTCTCTCACTCCCCCTGACTTCTCTCACTCCCCCTGACTTCTCTCACTCCCCCTGACTTCTCTCACTCCCCTGACTTCTCTCACTCCCCCTGACTTCTCTCACTCTCCCTGACTTCTCTCACTCCCCCTGACTTCTCTCACTCCCCCTGACTTCTCTCACTTCCCCTGACTTCTCTCACTCCCCCTGACGTCTCTCACTCCCCCTCACTTCTATCACTACCCCTGACTTCTCTGAATCCCCCTGACTTCTCTCACTCCCCCTGACTTCGCTCACTCCCCCTGACTTCTCTCAATCCCCCTGACTTCTCTCAGTCCCCCTGACTTCTCTCAGTCCCCCTGACTTCTCTCACTCCCCCTGACTTCTCTATCTCCCCCTGACTTCTCTCACTCCCCCTGACTTCTCTCACTCCCCCTGACTTCTCTCACTCCCCCTGACTTCTCTTACTCCCCCTGACTTATCTCTCTCCCCCTGACTTCTCTCACTCCCCCTGAGTTCTATCACTCCCCCTGACTTCTCTCACTCCCCCTGACTTCTCTCACTCCCCCCGACTTCTCTCACTCCCCCCGTCTTCTCTCACTCCCCCCGACTTCTCTCACTCCCCCTGACTTCTCTCACTCCCCCTGACTTCTCTCACTCCCCCTGACTTCTCTCACTCCCCCTGACTTCTCTCACTCTCCCTGACTTCTCTCACTCTCCCTGACTTCTCTCACTCTCCCTGACTTCTCTCACTCCCCCTGACTTCTCTCACTCCCCCTGACTTCTCTCTCTCCCCTGACTTCTCTCACTCCCCCCGACTTCTCTCACTCCCCCTGACTTCTCTCACTCCCCCTGACTTCTCTCACTCCCCCTGACTTCTCTCACTCCCCCTGACTTCTCTCACTCCCCCTGACGTCTCTCAATCCCCCTGACTTCTCTCACTCCCCCGACTTCTCTCACTCCCCCCGACTTCTCTCACTCCCCCCGACTTCTCTCACTCCCCCCGACTTCTCTCATTCCCCTGACTTCTCTCACTCCCCCTGACTGCCCTCACTCCCCCTGACTTCTCTCACTCCCCCTGACTTCTCTCACTCTCCCTGACTTCTCTCACGCTCCCTGACTTCTCTCACTCCCCCTGACTTCTCTCACTCCCCCTGACTTCTCTCTCTCCCCTGACTTCTCTCACTCCCCCTGACATCTCTCACTCCCCCTGACTTCTCTCACACCCCCTGACTTCTCTCACTCCCCCTGACGTCTCTCACTCTCCCTGACTTCTCTCACTCCCCCTGAATTCTCTCACTCCCCCTGACTTCTCTCACTCCCCCTGACTTCTCTTACTCCCCCTGACTTCTCTCTCTCCCCTGACTTCTCTCACTCCCCCTGACTTCTCTCACTCCCCCTGACTTCTCTCACTCCCCCTGACTTCTCTCACTCCCCCTGACTTCTCTCACTCCCCTGACTTCTCTCACACCCCCTGACTTCTCTCACTCTCCCTGACTTCTCTCACTCCCCCTGACTTCTCTCACTCCCCCTGACTTCTCTCACTCCCCCTGACTTCTCCCACTCCCCCTGACTTCTCTCACTTCCCCTGACTTCTCTCACTCCCCCTGACTTCTCCCACTCCCCCTCACTTCTATCACTCCCCCTGACTTCTCTCACTCCCCCTCACTTCTCTCACTCCCCCTCACTTCTCTCACTCCCCCTGACTTCTCTCACTCCCCCTGACTTCTCTCACTCCCCCTGACTTCTCTCACTCCCCCTGACTTCTCTCACTTCCCCTGACTTCTCTCACTCCCCCTGACATCTCTCACTCCCCCTGACTTCTCTCACTCCCCCTGACTTCGCTCACTCCCCCTGACTTCTCTCAGTCCCCCTGACTTCTCTCACTCCCCCTGACTTCTCTCAGTCCCCCTGACTTCTCTCACTCCCCCTGACTTCTCTATCTCCCCCTGACTTCTCTCACTCCCCCTGACTTCTCTCACTCCCCCTGACTTCTCTCACTCTCCCTGACTTCTCTCACTCCCCCGTCTTCTCTCACTCCCCCTGACTTCTCTCACTCCCCCTGACTTCTCTCACTCCCCCCGATTTCTCTCACTCCCCCTGACTTCTCTCACTCCCCCAGACTTCTCTCACTCCCCCTGACTTCTCTCACTCCCCCTCACTTCTATCACTCCCCCTGACTTCTCTGAATCCCCCTGACTTCTCTCACTCCCCCTGACTTCCCTCACTCCCCCTGACTTCTCTCACTCCCCCTGACTTCTCTCACTCCCCCTGACTTCTCTCACTCCCCCTGACTTCTCTCACTCCCCCTGACTTCTCTCACTCCCCCTGACTTCTCTCACTCCCCCTGACTTCTCTCACTCCCTCTGACTTCTCTCACTCCCCCTGACTTCTTTCACTCCCCATAACTTCTCTCACTCCCCCTGACTTCTCTCACTCCCCCTGACTTCTCTCACTCTCCCTGACTTCTCTCACTCCCCCTGACTTCTCTCACTCCCCCTGACTTCTCTCACTCCCCCTGACTTCTCTCACTCTTCCTGACTTCTCTCACTCCCCCTGACTTCTCTCACTCCCCCTGACTTCTCTCACTCCCCCTGACTTCTCTCACTCCCCCTGACTTCTCTCACTCCCCCTGACTTCTGTCACTCTCCCTGACATCTCTCAATCCCCCTGACTTCTCTCACTCCCCCTGACTTCTCTCACTCCCCCTGACTTCTCTCACTCCGCCTGACTTCTCTCACTCCCCCTGACTTCTCTCACTCCCCCTGACTTCTCTCAGTTCCCCTGACTTCTCTCACTCCCCCTGACTTCTCTCACTCCCCCTGACTTCTCTCACTCCCCCTGACTTCTCTCACTCCCCCTCGCTTCTCTCACTCCCCCTGACTTCTCTCACTCCCACTGAATTCTCTCACTCCCCCTGACTTCTCTCACTCCCCCTGACTTCTCTCACTCCGCCTGACTTCTCTCACTCCCCCTGACTTCTCTCACTCCCCCTGACTTCTCTCAGTTCCCCTGACTTCTCTCACTCCCCCTGACTTCTCTCACTCCCCCTGACTTCTCTCACTCCCCCTGACTTCTCTCACTCCCCCTCGCTTCTCTCACTCCCCCTGACTTCTCTCACTCCCACTGAATTCTCTCACTCCCCCTGACTTCTCTCACTCCCCCTGACTTCTCTCAGTCCCCCTGAATTCTCTCACTCCCCCTGACTTCTCTCACTCCCCCTGACTTCTCTCACTCCCCCTGACTTCTCTCAGTCCCCCTGACTTCTCTCACTCCCCCTGACTTCTCTCAGTCCCCCTGACTTCTCTCACTCCCCCAGACTTCTCTATCTCCCCCTGACTTCTCTCACTCCCCCTGACTTCTCTCACTCCCCCTGACCTCTCTCAATCCCCCTGACTTCTCTCACTCCCCCTAACTTCTCTCACTCCCCCGTCTTCTCTCACTCCCCCTGACTTCTCTCACACCCCCTGACTTCTCTCACTCCCCCCGACTTCTCTCACTCCCCCGTGACTTCTCTCACTCCCCCTGACTTCTCTCACTCCCCCTCACTTCTCTCACTCCCCCTCACTTCTATCACTCCCCCTGACTTCTCTGAATCCCCCTGACTTCTCTCACTCCCCTGACTTCTCTCACTCTCCCTGACTTCTCTCACTCCCCCTGACTTCTCTCACTCCCCCTGAATTCTCACACTCCCCCTGACTTCTCTCACTCTCCCTGACTTCTCTCACTCTCCCTGTCTTCTCTCACTCCCCCTGACTTCTGTCACTCCCCCTGACCTCTCCCACTCCCCCTGACTTCTCTCACTCTCCCTGACTTCTCTCACTCCCCATGACTTCTCCCACTCCCCCTGACTTCTCTCACTCCCCCTGACTTCTCTCACTACCCCTGACTTCTCTCACTCTCCCTGACTCATCTCACTCCCCCTGACATCTCCCACTTCCCCTGACTTCTCTCACTCCCCCTGACTTCTCTCACTCCCCCTGACTTCTCTCACTCCCCCTGACTTCTCTCACTCCCCCTGACTTCTCCCACTCCCCCGACTTCTCTCACTCCCCCTGACTTCTCCCACTCCCTCTGACTTCTCTCACTCCCCCTGACTTCTCTCACTCCCCCTGACTTCTCTCACTCCCCCTGACTTCTCTCACTCCCCCTGACTTCTCTCACACCCCCTGTCTTCTGTCACTCCCCCTCGCTTCTCTCACTCCCCCTCGCTTCTCTCACTCCCCCTGACATCTCTCACTCCCCCTGACTTCTCTCACACCCCCTGACTTCTCTCACTCCCCCTGACTTCTCTCAATCCCCCTGACTTCTCTCACTGCCCCTGACTTCTCTCACTCCCCCTGACTTCTCTCACT
This sequence comes from Somniosus microcephalus, assembly GCF_052327205.1. NCBI lineage: Eukaryota > Metazoa > Chordata > Chondrichthyes > Squaliformes > Somniosidae > Somniosus > Somniosus microcephalus. The sequence continues at coordinate 56,143 of NW_028225816.1, read as the reverse complement.
CCCCCTGACTTCTCTCACTCTCCCTGACTTCTCTCAATCCCCCTGACTTCTCTCACTCCCCTGACTTCTCTCTCTCCCCTGACTTCTCTCACTCCCCCTGACATCTCTCACTCCCCCTGACTTCTCTCACACCCCCTGACTTCTCTCACTCCCCCTGACTTCTCTCACTCTCCCTGGCTTCCCTCACTCCCCCTGACTTCTCTCACTCCCCCTGACTTCTCTCACTCCCCCTGACTTCTCTTACTCCCCCTGACTTCTCCCTCTCCCCCTGAATTCTCTCACTCCCCCTGACTTCTCTCACTCCCCCTGACTTCTCTCACTCCCCTGACTTCTCTCACTCCCCCTGACTTCTCTCACTCTCCCTGACTTCTCTCACTCCCCCTGACTTCTCTCACTCCCCCTGACTTCTCTCACTTCCCCTGACTTCTCTCACTCCCCCTGACTTCTCTCACTTCCCCTGACTTCTCTCACTCCCCCTCACTTCTATCACTCCCCCTGACTTCTCTGAATCCCCCTGACTTCTCTCACTCCCCCTGACTTCGCTCACTCCCCCTGACTTCTCTCAATCCCCCTGACTTCTCTCAGTCCCCCTGACTTCTCTCAGTCCCCCTGACTTCTCTCACTCCCCCTGACTTCTCTATCTCCCCCTGACTTCTCTCACTCCCCCTGACTTCTCTCACTCCCCCTGACTTCTCTCACTCCCCCTGACTTCTCTTACTCCCCCTGACTTATCTCTCTCCCCCTGACTTCTCTCACTCCCCCTGAGTTCTATCACTCCCCCTGAGTTCTATCACTCCCCCTCACTTCTCTCACTCCCCCTGACTTCTCTCACTCCCCCCGACTTCTCTCACTCCCCCCGTCTTCTCTCACTCCCCCCGACTTCTCTCACTCCCCCTGACTTCTCTCACTCCCCCTGACTTCTCTCACTCCCCCTGACTTCTCTCACTCCCCCTGACTTCTCTCACTCTCCCTGACTTCTCTCACTCTCCCTGACTTCTCTCACTCTCCCTGACTTCTCTCACTCCCCCTGACTTCTCTCACTCCCCCTGACTTCTCTCTCTCCCCTGACTTCTCTCACTCCCCCCGACTTCTCTCACTCCCCCTGACTTCTCTCACTCCCCCTGACTTCTCTCACTCCCCCTGACTTCTCTCACTTCCCCCTGACTTCTCTCACTCCCCCTGACGTCTCTCAATCCCCCTGACTTCTCTCACTCCCCCGACTTCTCTCACTCCCCCCGACTTCTCTCATTCCCCTGACTTCTCTCACTCCCCCTGACTGCCCTCACTCCCCCTGACTTCTCTCACTCCCCCTGACTTCTCTCACTCTCCCTGACTTCTCTCACTCTCCCTGACTTCTCTCACTCCCCCTGACTTCTCTCTCTCCCCTGACTTCTCTCACTCCCCCTGACATCTCTCACTCCCCCTGACTTCTCTCACACCCCCTGACTTCTCCCACTCCCTCTGACTTCTCTCACTCCCCCTGACTTCTCTCACTCCCCCTGACTTCTCTCACTCCCCCTGACTTCTCTCACTCCCCCTGACTTCTCTCACACCCCCTGTCTTCTGTCACTCCCCCTCGCTTTTCTCACTCCCCCTCGCTTCTCTCACTCCCCCTGACATCTCTCACTCCCCCTGACTTCTCTCACACCCCCTGACTTCTCTCACTCCCCCTGACTTCTCTCACTCTTCCTGACTTCTCTCACTCCCCCTGACTTCTCTCACTCCCCCTGACTTCTCTCACTCCCCCTGACTTCTCTCACTCCCCCTGACTTCTCTCACTCCCCCTGACTTCTGTCACTCTCCCTGACATCTCTCAATCCCCCTGACTTCTCTCACTCCCCCTGACTTCTCTCACTCCCCCTGACTTCTCTCACTCCCCCTGACTTCTCTCACTCCCCCTGACTTCTGTCACTCTCCCTGACATCTCTCAATCCCCCTGACTTCTCTCACTCCCCCTGACTTCTCTCACTCCCCCTGACTTCTCTCACTCCCCCGACATCTCTCACTCCCCCTGACTTCTCTCACTCCCCCTGACTTCTCTCACTCCGCCTGACTTCTCTCACTCCCCCTGACTTCTCTCACTCCCCCTGACTTCTCTCAGTTCCCCTGACTTCTCTCACTCCCCCTGACTTCTCTCACTCCCCCTGACTTCTCTCACTCCCCCTGACTTCTCTCACTCCCCCTCGCTTCTCTCACTCCCCCTGACTTCTCTCACTCCCACTGAATTCTCGCACTCCCCCTGACTTCTCTCACTCCCCCTGACTTCTCTCAGTCCCCCTGAATTCTCTCACTCCCCCTGACTTCTCTCACTCCCCCTGACTTCTCTCACTCCCCCTGACTTCTCTCAGTCCCCCTGACTTCTCTCACTCCCCCTGACTTCTCTCAGTCCCCCTGACTTCTCTCACTCCCCCAGACTTCTCTATCTCCCCTTGACTTCTCTCACTCCCCCTGACTTCTCTCACTCCCCCTGACCTCTCTCAATCCCCCTGACTTCTCTCACTCCCCCTAACTTCTCTCACTCCCCCGTCTTCTCTCACTCCCCCTGACTTCTCTCACACCCCCTGACTTCTCTCACTCCCCCCGACTTCTCTCACTCCCCCTGACTTCTCTCACTCCCCCTCACTTCTCTCACTCCCCCTCACTTCTATCACTCCCCCTGACTTCTCTGAATCCCCCTGACTTCTCTCACTCCCCTGACTTCTCTCACTCTCCCTGACTTCTCTCACTCCCCCTGACTTCTCTCACTCCCCCTGAATTCTCACACTCCCCCTGACTTCTCTCACTCTCCCTGACTTCTCTCACTCTCCCTGTCTTCTCTCACTCCCCCTGACTTCTGTCACTCCCCCTGACCTCTCCCACTCCCCCTGACTTCTCTCACTCTCCCTGACTTCTCTCACTCCCCATGACTTCTCCCACTCCCCCTGACCTCTCTCACTCCCCCTGACTTCTCTCACTACCCCTGACTTCTCTCACTCTCCCTGACTCATCTCACTCCCCCTGACATCTCCCACTTCCCCTGACTTCTCTCACTCCCCCTGACTTCTCTCACTCCCCCTGACTTCTCTCACTCCCCCTGACTTCTCTCACTCCCCCTGACTTCTCCCACTCCCCCGACTTCTCTCACTCCCCCTGACTTCTCCCACTCCCTCTGACTTCTCTCACTCCCCCTGACTTCTCTCACTCCCCCTGACTTCTCTCACTCCCCCTGACTTCTCTCACTCCCCCTGACTTCTCTCACACCCCCTGTCTTCTGTCACTCCCCCTCGCTTCTCTCACTCCCCCTCGCTTCTCTCACTCCCCCTGACATCTCTCACTCCCCCTGACTTCTCTCACACCCCCTGACTTCTCTCACTCCCCCTGACTTCTCTCAATCCCCCTGACTTCTCTCACTGCCCCTGACTTCTCTCACTCCCCCTGACTTCTCTCACTCCCCCTGACTTCTCTCACTCTCCCTGACTTCTCTCAATCCCCCTGACTTCTCTCACTCCCCTGACTTCTCTCTCTCCCCTGACTTCTCTCACTCCCCCTGACATCTCTCACTCCCCCTGACTTCTCTCACACCCCCTGACTTCTCTCACTCCCCCTGACTTCTCTCACTCTCCCTGACTTCCCTCACTCCCCCTGACTTCTCTCACTCCCCCTGACTTCTCTCACTCCCCCTGACTTCTCTTACTCCCCCTGACTTCTCCCTCTCCCCCTGAATTCTCTCACTCCCCCTGACTTCTCTCACTCCCCCTGACTTCTCTCACTCCCCTGACTTCTCTCACTCCCCCTGACTTCTCTCACTCTCCCTGACTTCTCTCACTCCCCCTGACTTCTCTCACTCCCCCTGACTTCTCTCACTTCCCCTGACTTCTCTCACTCCCCCTGACTTCTCTCACTCCCCCTCACTTCTATCACTCCCCCTGACTTCTCTGAATCCCCCTGACTTCTCTCACTCCCCCTGACTTCGCTCACTCCCCCTGACTTCTCTCAATCCCCCTGACTTCTCTCAGTCCCCCTGACTTCTCTCAGTCCCCCTGACTTCTCTCACTCCCCCTGACTTCTCTATCTCCCCCTGACTTCTCTCACTCCCCCTGACTTCTCTCACTCCCCCTGACTTCTCTCACTCCCCCTGACGTCTCTTACTCCCCCTGACTTATCTCTCTCCCCCTGACTTCTCTCACTCCCCCTGAGTTCTATCACTCCCCCTGAGTTCTATCACTCCCCCTCACTTCTCTCACTCCCCCTGACTTCTCTCACTCCCCCCGACTTCTCTCACTCCCCCCGTCTTCTCTCACTCCCCCCGACTTCTCTCACTCCCCCTGACTTCTCTCACTCCCCCTGACTTCTCTCACTCCCCCTGACTTCTCTCACTCCCCCTGACTTCTCTCACTCTCCCTGACTTCTCTCACTCTCCCTGACTTCTCTCACTCTCCCTGACTTCTCTCACTCCCCCTGACTTCTCTCACTCCCCCTGACTTCTCTCTCTCCCCTGACTTCTCTCACTCCCCCCGACTTCTCTCACTCCCCCTGACTTCTCTCACTCCCCCTGACTTCTCTCACTCCCCCTGACTTCTCTCACTCCCCCTGACTTCTCTCACTCCCCCTGACGTCTCTCAATCCCCCTGACTTCTCTCACTCCCCCGACTTCTCTCACTCCCCCCGACTTCTCTCATTCCCCTGACTTCTCTCACTCCCCCTGACTGCCCTCACTCCCCCTGACTTCTCTCACTCCCCCTGACTTCTCTCACTCTCCCTGACTTCTCTCACTCTCCCTGACTTCTCTCACTCCCCCTGACTTCTCTCTCTCCCCTGACTTCTCTCACTCCCCCTGACATCTCTCACTCCCCCTGACTTCTCTCACACCCCCTGACTTCTCCCACTCCCTCTGACTTCTCTCACTCCCCCTGACTTCTCTCACTCCCCCTGACTTCTCTCACTCCCCCTGACTTCTCTCACTCCCCCTGACTTCTCTCACACCCCCTGTCTTCTGTCACTCCCCCTCGCTTCTCTCACTCCCCCTCGCTTCTCTCACTCCCCCTGACATCTCTCACTCCCCCTGACTTCTCTCACACCCCCTGACTTCTCTCACTCCCCCTGACTTCTCTCAATCCCCCTGACTTCTCTCACTGCCCCTGACTTCTCTCACTCCCCCTGACTTCTCTCACTCCCCCTGACTTCTCTCACTCTCCCTGACTTCTCTCAATCCCCCTGACTTCTCTCACTCCCCTGACTTCTCTCTCTCCCCTGACTTCTCTCACTCCCCCTGACATCTCTCACTCCCCCTGACTTCTCTCACACCCCCTGACTTCTCTCACTCCCCCTGACTTCTCTCACTCTCCCTGACTTCCCTCACTCCCCCTGACTTCTCTCACTCCCCCTGACTTCTCTCACTCCCCCTGACTTCTCTTACTCCCCCTGACTTCTCTCTCTCCCCCTGAATTCTCTCACTCCCCCTGACTTCTCTCACTCCCCCTGACTTCTCTCACTCCCCTGACTTCTCTCACTCCCCCTGACTTCTCTCACTCTCCCTGACTTCTCTCACTCCCCCTGACTTCTCTCACTCCCCCTGACTTCTCTCACTTCCCCTGACTTCTCTCACTCCCCCTGACTTCTCTCACTCCCCCTCACTTCTATCACTCCCCCTGACTTCTCTGAATCCCCCTGACTTCTCTCACTCCCCCTGACTTCGCTCACTCCCCCTGACTTCTCTCAATCCCCCTGACTTCTCTCAGTCCCCCTGACTTCTCTCAGTCCCCCTGACTTCTCTCACTCCCCCTGACTTCTCTATCTCCCCCTGACTTCTCTCACTCCCCCTGACTTCTCTCACTCCCCCTGACTTCTCTCACTCCCCCTGACTTCTCTTACTCCCCCTGACTTATCTCTCTCCCCCTGACTTCTCTCACTCCCCCTGAGTTCTATCACTCCCCCTGAGTTCTATCACTCCCCCTCACTTCTCTCACTCCCCCTGACTTCTCTCACTCCCCCCGACTTCTCTCACTCCCCCCGTCTTCTCTCACTCCCCCCGACTTCTCTCACTCCCCCTGACTTCTCTCACTCCCCCTGACTTCTCTCACTCCCCCTGAATTCTCTCACTCCCCCTGACTTCTCTCACTCTCCCTGACTTCTCTCACTCTCCCTGACTTCTCTCACTCTCCCTGACTTCTCTCACTCCCCCTGACTTCTCTCACTCCCCCTGACTTCTCTCTCTCCCCTGACTTCTCTCACTCCCCCCGACTTCTCTCACTCCCCCTGACTTCTCTCACTCCCCCTGACTTCTCTCACTCCCCCTGACTTCTCTCACTCCCACTGACTTCTCTCACTCCCCCTGACGTCTCTCAATCCCCCTGACTTCTCTCACTCCCCCGACTTCTCTCACTCCCCCCGACTTCTCTCATTCCCCTGACTTCTCTCACTCCCCCTGACTGCCCTCACTCCCCCTGACTTCTCTCACTCCCCCTGACCTCTCTCGCTCTCCCTGACTTCTCTCACTCTCCCTGACTTCTCTCACTCCCCCTGACTTCTCTTACTCCCCCTGACTTCTCTCTCTCCCCTGACGTCTCTCACTCCCCCTGACATCTCTCACTCCCCCTGACTTCTCTCACACCCCCTGACTTCTCTCACTCCCCCTGACTTCTCTCACTCTCCCTGACTTCTCTCACTCCCCCTGACTTCTCTCACTCCCCCTGACTTCTCTCACTCCCCCTGACTTCTCTTACTCCCCCTGACTTCTCTCTCTCCCCTGACTTCTCTCACTCCCCCTGACTTCTCTCACTCCCCCTGACTTCTCTCACTCCCCCTGACTTCTCTCACTCCCCCTGACTTCTCTCACTCCCCTGACTTCTCTCACTCCCCCTGACTTCTCTCACTCTCCCTGACTTCTCTCACTCCCCCTGACTTCTCTCACTCCCCCTGACTTCTCTCACTCCCCCTGACTTCTCTCACTCCCCCTGAATTCTCTCACTTCCCCTGACTTCTCTCACTCCCCCTGACTTCTCTCACTCCCCCTCACTTCTATCACTCCCCCTGACTTCTCTCACTCCCCCTCACTTCTCTCACTCCCCCTGACTTCTCTCACTCCCCCTGACTTCTCTCACTCCCCCTGACTTCTCTCACTCCCCCTGACTTCTCTCACTTCCCCTGACTTCTCTCAATCCCCCTGACATCTCTCACTCCCCCTGACTTCTCTCACTCCCCCTGACTTCGCTCACTCCACCTGACTTCTCTCAGTCCCCCTGACTTCTCTCACTCCCCCTGACTTCTCTCAGTCCCCCTGACTTCTCTCACTCCCCCTGACTTCTCTATCTCCCCCTGACTTCTCTCACTCCCCCTGACTTCTCTCACTCCCCCTGACTTCTCTCACTCCCCCTGACTTCTCTCACTCCCCCGTCTTCTCTCACTCCCCCTGACTTCTCTCACTCCCCCTGACTTCTCTCACTCCCCCCGATTTCTCTCACTCCCCCTGACTTCTCTCACTCCCCCTGACTTCTCTCACTCCCCCTGACTTCTCTCACTCCCCCTCACTTCTATCACTCCCCCTGACTTCTCTGAATCCCCCTGACTTCTCTCACTCCCCCTGACTTCCCTCACTCCCCCTGACTTCTCTCACTCCCCCTGACTTCTCTCACTCCCCCTGACTTCTCTCACTCCCCCTGACTTCTCTCACTCCCCCTGACTTCTCTCACTCCCCCTGACTTCTCTCACTCCCCCTGACTTCTCTCACTCCCTCTGACTTCTCTCACTCCCCCTGACTTCTTTCACTCCCCCTAACTTCTCTCACTCCCCCTGATTTCTCTCACTCCCCCTGACTTCTCTCAATCTCCCTGACTTCTCTCACTCCCCCTGACTTCTCTCACTCCCCCTGACTTCTCTCACTCCCCCTGACTTCTCTCACTCTTCCTGACTTCTCTCACTCCCCCTGACTTCTCTCACTCCCACTGACTTCTCTCACTCCCCCTGACTTCTCTCACTCCCCCTGACTTCTCTCACTCCCCCTGAATTCTCTCACTCCCCCTGACTTCTCTCACTCCCCCTGACTTCTGTCACTCTCCCTGACATCTCTCAATCCCCCTGACTTCTCTCACTCCCCCTGACTTCTCTCACTCCCCCTGACTTCTCTCACTCCGCCTGACTTCTCTCACTCCCCCTGACTTCTCTCACTCCCCCTGACTTCTCTCAGTTCCCCTGACTTCTCTCACTCCCCCTGACTTCTCTCACTCCCCCTGACTTCTCTCACTCCCCCTGACTTCTCTCACTCCCCCTCGCTTCTCTCACTCCCCCTGACTTCTCTCACTCCCACTGAATTCTCTCACTCCCCCTGACTTCTCTCACTCCCCCTGACTTCTCTCAGTCCCCCTGAATTCTCTCACTCCCCCTGACTTCTCTCACTCCCCCTGACTTCTCTCACTCCCCCTGACTTCTCTCAGTCCCCCTGACTTCTCTCACTCCCCCTGACTTCTCTCAGTCCCCCTGACTTCTCTCACTCCCCCAGACTTCTCTATCTCCCCCTGACTTCTCTCACTCCCCCTGACTTCTCTCACTCCCCCTGACCTCTCTCAATCCCCCTGACTTCTCTCACTCCCCCTAACTTCTCTCACTCCCCCGTCTTCTCTCACTCCCTCTGACTTCTCTCACACCCCCTGACTTCTCTCACTCCCCCCGACTTCTGTCACTCCCCCGTGACTTCTCTCACTCCCCCTGACTTCTCTCACTCCCCCTCACTTCTCTCACTCCCCCTCACTTCTATCACTCCCCCTGACTTCTCTGAATCCCCCTGACTTCTCTCACTCCCCTGACTTCTCTCACTCTCCCTGACTTCTCTCACTCCCCCTGACTTCTCTCACTCCCCCTGAATTCTCACACTTCCCCTGACTTCTCTCACTCTCCCTGACTTCTCTCACTCTCCCTGTCTTCTCTCACTCCCCCACGCTTCTGTCACTCCCCCTGACTTCTCTCACTCCCACTGACTTCTCTCACTCCCCCTGACTTCTGTCACTCCCCCTGACCTCTCCCACTCCCCCTGACTTCTCTCACTCTCCCTGACTTCTCTCACTCCCCATGACTTCTCCCACTCCCCCTGACTTCTCTCACTCCCCCTGACTTCTCTCACTCCCCCTGACTTCTCTCACTCTCCCTGACTCATCTCACTCCCCCTGACATCTCCCACTTCCCCTGACTTCTCTCACTCCCCCTGACTTCTCTCACTCCCCCTGACTTCTCTCACTCCCCCTGACTTCTCCCACTCCCCCGACTTCTCTCACTCCCCCTGACTTCTCCCACTCCCTCTGACTTCTCTCACTCCCCCTGACTTCTCTCACTCCCCCTGACTTCTCTCACTCCCCCTGACTTCTCTCACTCCCCCTGACTTCTCTCACACCCCCTGTCTTCTGTCACTCCCCCTCGCTTCTCTCACTCCACCTCGCTTCTCTCACTCCCCCTGACTTCTCTCACTCCCCCTGACTTCTCTCACACCCCCTGACTTCTCTCACTCCCCCTGACTTCTCTCAATCCCCCTGACTTCTCTCACTGCCCCTGACTTCTCTCACTCGCCCTGACTTCTCTCACTCCCCCTGACTTCTCTCACTCTCCCTGACTTCTCTCAATCCCCCTGACTTCTCTCACTCCCCTGACTTCTCTCTCTCCCCTGACTTCTCTCACTCCCCCTGACATCTCTCACTCCCCCTGACTTCTCTCACACCCCCTGACTTCTCTCACTCCCCCTGACTTCTCTCACTCTCCCTGACTTCCCTCACTCCCCCTGACTTCTCTCACTCCCCCTGACTTCTCTCACTCCCCCTGACTTCTCTTACTCCCCCTGACTTCTCTCTCTCCCCCTGACTTCTCTCACTCCCCCTGACTACTCTCACTCCCCCTGACTACTCTCACTCCCCCTGACTTCTCTCACTCCCCCTGACTTCTCTCACTCCCCCTGACTTCTCTCACTCCCCCTGACTTCTCTCTCTCCCCCTGACTTCTCTCACTCCCCCTGACTACTCTCACTCCCCCTGACTTCTCTCACTCCCCCTGACTTCTCTCACTCCCCCTGACTTCTCTCACTCCCCCTGACTTCTCTCACTCCCCTGACTTCTCTCACTCCCCCTGACTTCTCTCACTCTCCCTGACTTCTCTCACTCCCCCTGACTTCTCTCACTCCCCCTGACTTCTCTCACTCCCCCTGACTTCTCTCACTCTCCCTGACTTCTCTCACTCTCCCTGACTTCTCTCACTCTCCCTGACTTCTCTCACTCCCCCTGACTTCTCTCACTCCCCCTGACTTCTCTCTCTCCCCTGACTTCTCTCACTCCCCCTGACTTCTCTGACTCCCCCTGACTTCTCTCCCTCCCCCTGACTTCTCTCACTCCCCCTGACTTCTCTCACTCCCCCTGACTTCTCTCACTCCCCCTGACGTCTCTCAATCCCCCTGACTTCTCTCACTCCCCCGACTTCTCTCACTCCGCCCGACTTCTCTCACTCCCCCCGACTTCTCTCACTCCCCCCGACTTCTCTCATTCCCCTGACTTCTCTCACTCCCCCTGACTTCTCTTACTCCCCCTGACTTCTCTCTCTCCCCCTGACTTCTCTCACTCCCCCTGACTTCTCTCACTCCCCCTGACTTCTCTCACTCCCCCTGACTTCTCTCACTCCCCCTGACTTCTCTCACTCCCCTGACTTCTCTCACTCCCCCTGACTTCTCTCACTCTCCCTGACTTCTCTCACTCCCCCTGACTTCTCTCACTCCCCCTGACTTCTCTCACTCCCCCTGACTTCTCTCACTTCCCCTGACTTCTCTCACTCCCCCTGACTTCTCTCACTCCCCCTCACTTCTATCACTCCCCCTGACTTCTCTGAATCCCCCTGACTTCTCTCACTCCCCCTGACTTCTCTCACTCCCCCTGACTTCTCTCACTTCCCCTGACTTCTCTCACTCCCCCTGACTTCTCTCACTCCCCCTCACTTCTATCACTCCCCCTGACTTCTCTCACTCCCCCTGACTTCTCTCACTCCCCCTGACTTCTCTCACCCCCCCTGACTTCTCTCACTCCCCCTGACTTCTCTCAATCCCCCTGACTTCTCTCAGTCCCCCTGACTTCTCTCACTCCCCCTGACTTCTCTCACTCCCCCTGACTTCTCTATCTCCCCCTGACTTCTCTCACTCCCCCTGACTTCTCTCACTCCCCCTGACTTCTCTCACTCCCCCTGACTTCTCTTACTCCCCCTGACTTATCTCTCTCCCCCTGACTTCTCTCACTCCCGCTGACTTCTATCACTCCCCCTGACTTCTCTCACTCCCCCTGACTTCTCTCACTCCCCCCGACTTTTCTCACTCCCCCGTCTTCTCTCACTCCCCCCGACTTCTCTCACTCCCCCCGACTTCTCTCACTCCCCCTGACTTCTCTCACTCCCCCTGACTTCTCTCACTCCCCCTGACTTCTCTCACTCTCCCTGACTTCTCTCACTCTCCCTGACTTCTCTCACTCTCCCTGACTTCTCTCACTCCCCCCGACTTCTCTCACTCCCCCTGACTTCTCTCACTCCCCCTGACTTCTCTCACTCCCCCTGACTTCTCTCACTCCCCCTGACTTCTCTCACTCCCCCTGACTTCTCTCACTCCCCCTGACGTCTCTCAATCCCCCTGACTTCTCTCACTCCCCCGACTTCTCTCACTCCCCCCGACTTCTCTCACTCCCCCCGACTTCTCTCACTCCCCCCGACTTCTCTCATTCCCCCCGACTTCTCTCACTCCCCCTGACTGCCCTCACTCCCCCCGACTTCTCTCACTCCCCCTGACTTCTCTCACTCTCCCTGACTTCTCTCACTCTCCCTGACTTCTCTCACTCCCCCTGACTTCTCTCACTCCCCCTGACTTCTCTCTCTCCCCTGACTTCTCTCTCTCCCCTGACTTCTCTCACTCCCCCTGACATCTCTCACTCCCCCTGACTTCTCTCACTCTCCCTGACTTCTCTCTCTCTCCCTGAGTTCTCTCACTCCCCCTGACTTCTCTCACTCCCCCTGACTTCTCTCACTCCCCCTGACTTCTCTTACTCCCCCTGACTTCTCTCTCTCCCCTGACTTCTCTCCCTCCCCCTGACTTCTCTCACTCCCCCTGACTTCTCTCACTCCCCCTGACTTCTCTCACTCCCCCTGACTTCTCTCACTCCCCTGACTTCTCTCACTCCCCCTGACATCTCTCACTCTCCCTGACTTCTCTCACTCCCCCTGACTTCTCTCACTCCCCCTGACTTCTCTCACTCCCCCTGACTTCTCTCACTCCCCCTGACTTCTCTCACTTCCCCTGACTTCTCTCACTCCCCCTGACATCTCTCACTCCCCCTGACTTCTCTCACTCCCCCTGACTTCGCTCACTCCCCCTGACTTCTCTCAGTCCCCCTGACTTCTCTCACTCCCCCTGACTTCTCTCAGTCCCCCTGACTTCTCTCACTCCCCCTGACTTCTCTATCTCCCCCTGACTTCTCTCACTCCCCCTGACTTCTCTCACTCCCCCTGACTTCTCTCACTCCCCCTGACTTCTCTCACTCCCCCGTCTTCTCTCGCTCCCCCTGACTTCTCTCACTCCCCCTGACTTCTCTCACTCCCCCCGATTTCTCTCGCTCCCCCTGACTTCTCTCACTCCCCCTGACTTCTCTCACTCCCCCTGACTTCTCTCACTCCCCCTCACTTCTATCACTCCCCCTGACTTCTCTGAATCCCCCTGAATTCTCTCACTCCCCCTGACTTCCCTCACTCCCCCTGACTTCTCTCACTCCCCCTGACTTCTCTCACTCCCCCTGACTTCTCTCACTCCCCCTGACTTCTCTCACTCCCCCTGACTTCTCTCACTCCCCCTGACTTCTCTCACTCCCCCTGACTTCTCTCACTCCCTCTGACTTCTCTCACTCCCCCTGACTTCTTTCACTCCCCCTAACTTCTCTCACTCCCCCTGACTTCTCTCACTCCCCCTGACTTCTCTCACTCTCCCTGACTTCTCTCACTCCCCCTGACTTCTCTCACTCCCCCTGACTTCTCTCACTCCCCCTGACTTCTCTCACTCTTCCTGACTTCTCTCACTCCCCCTGACTTCTCTCACTCCCACTGACTTCTCTCACTCCCCCTGACTTCTCTCACTCCCCCTGACTTCTCTCACTCCCCCTGAATTCTCTCACTCCCCCTGACTTCTCTCACTCCCCCTGACTTCTGTCACTCTCCCTGACATCTCTCAATCCCCCTGATTTCTCTCACTCCCCCTGACTTCTCTCACTCCCCCTGACTTCTCTCACTCCGCCTGACTTCTCTCACTCCCCCTGACTTCTCTCACTCCCCCTGACTTCTCTCAGTTCCCCTGACTTCTCTCACTCCCCCTGACTTCTCTCACTCCCCCTGACTTCTCTCACTCCCCCTGACTTCTCTCACTCCCCCTCGCTTCTCTCACTCCCCCTGACTTCTCTCACTCCCACTGAATTCTCTCACTCCCCCTGACTTCTCTCACTCCCCCTGACTTCTCTCAGTCCCCCTGAATTCTCTCACTCCCCCTGACTTCTCTCACTCCCCCTGACTTCTCTCACTCCCCCTGACTTCTCTCAGTCCCCCTGACTTCTCTCACTCCCCCTGACTTCTCTCAGTCCCCCTGACTTCTCTCACTCCCCCAGACTTCTCTATCTCCCCCTGACTTCTCTCACTCCCCCTGACTTCTCTCACTCCCCCTGACCTCTCTCAATCCCCCTGACTTCTCTCACACCCCCTAACTTCTCTCACTCCCCCGTCTTCTCTCACTCCCCCTGACTTCTCTCACACCCCCTGACTTCTCTCACTCCCCCCGACTTCTCTCACTCCCCCGTGACTTCTCTCACTCCCCCTGACTTCTCTCACTCCCCCTCACTTCTCTCACTCCCCCTCACTTCTATCACTCCCCCTGACTTCTCTGAATCCCCCTGACATCTCTCACTCCCCTGACTTCTCTCACTCTCCCTGACTTCTCTCACTCCCCCTGACTTCTCTCACTCCCCCTGAATTCTCACACTCCCCCTGACTTCTCTCACTCTCCCTGACTTCTCTCACTCTCCCTGTCTTCTCTCACTCCCCCACGCTTCTGTCACTCCCCCTGACTTCTCTCACTCCCACTGACTTCTCTCACTCCCCCTGACTTCTGTCACTCCCCCTGACCTCTCCCACTCCCCCTGACTTCTCTCACTCTCCCTGACTTCTCTCACTCCCCATGACTTCTCCCACTCCCCCTGACTTCTCTCACTCCCCCTGACTTCTCTCACTCCCCCTGACTTCTCTCACTCTCCCTGACTCATCTCACTCCCCCTGACATCTCCCACTTCCCCTGACTTCTCTCACTCCCCCTGACTTCTCTCACTCCCCCTGACTTCTCTCACTCCCCCTGACTTCTCCCACTCCCCCGACTTCTCTCACTCCCCCTGACTTCTCTCACTCCCCCTGACTTCTCTCACTCCCCCCGACTTTTCTCACTCCCCCGTCTTCTCTCACTCCCCCCGACTTCTCTCACTCCCCCCGACTTCTCTCACTCCCCCTGACTTCTCTCACTCCCCCTGACTTCTCTCACTCCCCCTGACTTCTCTCACTCTCCCTGACTTCTCTCACTCTCCCTGACTTCTCTCACTCTCCCTGACTTCTCTCACTCCCCCCGACTTCTCTCACTCCCCCTGACTTCTCTCACTCCCCCTGACTTCTCTCACTCCCCCTGACTTCTCTCACTCCCCCTGACTTCTCTCACTCCCCCTGACTTCTCTCACTCCCCCTGACGTCTCTCAATCCCCCTGACTTCTCTCACTCCCCCGACTTCTCTCACTCCCCCCGACTTCTCTCACTCCCCCCGACTTCTCTCACTCCCCCCGACTTCTCTCATTCCCCCCGACTTCTCTCACTCCCCCTGACTGCCCTCACTCCCCCCGACTTCTCTCACTCCCCCTGACTTCTCTCACTCTCCCTGACTTCTCTCACTCTCCCTGACTTCTCTCACTCCCCCTGACTTCTCTCACTCCCCCTGACTTCTCTCTCTCCCCTGACTTCTCTCTCTCCCCTGACTTCTCTCACTCCCCCTGACATCTCTCACTCCCCCTGACTTCTCTCACTCTCCCTGACTTCTCTCTCTCTCCCTGAGTTCTCTCACTCCCCCTGACTTCTCTCACTCCCCCTGACTTCTCTCACTCCCCCTGACTTCTCTTACTCCCCCTGACTTCTCTCTCTCCCCTGACTTCTCTCCCTCCCCCTGACTTCTCTCACTCCCCCTGACTTCTCTCACTCCCCCTGACTTCTCTCACTCCCCTGACTTCTCTCACTCCCCCTGACATCTCTCACTCTCCCTGACTTCTCTCACTCCCCCTGACTTCTCTCACTCCCCCTGACTTCTCTCACTCCCCCTGACTTCTCTCACTCCCCCTGACTTCTCTCACTTCCCCTGACTTCTCTCACTCCCCCTGACATCTCTCACTCCCCCTGACTTCTCTCACTCCCCCTGACTTCGCTCACTCCCCCTGACTTCTCTCAGTCCCCCTGACTTCTCTCACTCCCCCTGACTTCTCTCAGTCCCCCTGACTTCTCTCACTCCCCCTGACTTCTCTATCTCCCCCTGACTTCTCTCACTCCCCCTGACTTCTCTCACTCCCCCTGACTTCTCTCACTCCCCCTGACTTCTCTCACTCCCCCGTCTTCTCTCGCTCCCCCTGACTTCTCTCACTCCCCCTGACTTCTCTCACTCCCCCCGATTTCTCTCGCTCCCCCTGACTTCTCTCACTCCCCCTGACTTCTCTCACTCCCCCTGACTTCTCTCACTCCCCCTCACTTCTATCACTCCCCCTGACTTCTCTGAATCCCCCTGAATTCTCTCACTCCCCCTGACTTCCCTCACTCCCCCTGACTTCTCTCACTCCCCCTGACTTCTCTCACTCCCCCTGACTTCTCTCACTCCCCCTGACTTCTCTCACTCCCCCTGACTTCTCTCACTCCCCCTGACTTCTCTCACTCCCCCTGACTTCTCTCACTCCCTCTGACTTCTCTCACTCCCCCTGACTTCTTTCACTCCCCCTAACTTCTCTCACTCCCCCTGACTTCTCTCACTCCCCCTGACTTCTCTCACTCTCCCTGACTTCTCTCACTCCCCCTGACTTCTCTCACTCCCCCTGACTTCTCTCACTCCCCCTGACTTCTCTCACTCTTCCTGACTTCTCTCACTCCCCCTGACTTCTCTCACTCCCACTGACTTCTCTCACTCCCCCTGACTTCTCTCACTCCCCCTGACTTCTCTCACTCCCCCTGAATTCTCTCACTCCCCCTGACTTCTCTCACTCCCCCTGACTTCTGTCACTCTCCCTGACATCTCTCAATCCCCCTGATTTCTCTCACTCCCCCTGACTTCTCTCACTCCCCCTGACTTCTCTCACTCCGCCTGACTTCTCTCACTCCCCCTGACTTCTCTCACTCCCCCTGACTTCTCTCAGTTCCCCTGACTTCTCTCACTCCCCCTGACTTCTCTCACTCCCCCTGACTTCTCTCACTCCCCCTGACTTCTCTCACTCCCCCTCGCTTCTCTCACTCCCCCTGACTTCTCTCACTCCCACTGAATTCTCTCACTCCCCCTGACTTCTCTCACTCCCCCTGACTTCTCTCAGTCCCCCTGAATTCTCTCACTCCCCCTGACTTCTCTCACTCCCCCTGACTTCTCTCACTCCCCCTGACTTCTCTCAGTCCCCCTGACTTCTCTCACTCCCCCTGACTTCTCTCAGTCCCCCTGACTTCTCTCACTCCCCCAGACTTCTCTATCTCCCCCTGACTTCTCTCACTCCCCCTGACTTCTCTCACTCCCCCTGACCTCTCTCAATCCCCCTGACTTCTCTCACACCCCCTAACTTCTCTCACTCCCCCGTCTTCTCTCACTCCCCCTGACTTCTCTCACACCCCCTGACTTCTCTCACTCCCCCCGACTTCTCTCACTCCCCCGTGACTTCTCTCACTCCCCCTGACTTCTCTCACTCCCCCTCACTTCTCTCACTCCCCCTCACTTCTATCACTCCCCCTGACTTCTCTGAATCCCCCTGACATCTCTCACTCCCCTGACTTCTCTCACTCTCCCTGACTTCTCTCACTCCCCCTGACTTCTCTCACTCCCCCTGAATTCTCACACTCCCCCTGACTTCTCTCACTCTCCCTGACTTCTCTCACTCTCCCTGTCTTCTCTCACTCCCCCACGCTTCTGTCACTCCCCCTGACTTCTCTCACTCCCACTGACTTCTCTCACTCCCCCTGACTTCTGTCACTCCCCCTGACCTCTCCCACTCCCCCTGACTTCTCTCACTCTCCCTGACTTCTCTCACTCCCCATGACTTCTCCCACTCCCCCTGACTTCTCTCACTCCCCCTGACTTCTCTCACTCCCCCTGACTTCTCTCACTCTCCCTGACTCATCTCACTCCCCCTGACATCTCCCACTTCCCCTGACTTCTCTCACTCCCCCTGACTTCTCTCACTCCCCCTGACTTCTCTCACTCCCCCTGACTTCTCCCACTCCCCCGACTTCTCTCACTCCCCCTGACTTCTCCCACTCCCTCTGACTTCTCTCACTCCCCCTGACTTCTCTCACTCCCCCTGACTTCTCTCACTCCCCCTGACTTCTCTCACACCCCCTGTCTTCTGTCACTCCCCCTCGCTTCTCTCACTCCCCCTCGCTTCTCTCACTCCCCCTGACTTCTCTCACTCCCCCTGACTTCTCTCACACCCCCTGACTTCTCTCACTCCCCCTGACTTCTCTCAATCCCCCTGACTTCTCTCACTGCCCCTGACTTCTCTCACTCCCCCTGACTTCTCTCACTCCCCCTGACTTCTCTCACTCTCCCTGACTTCTCTCAATCCCCCTGACTTCTCTCACTCCCCTGACTTCTCTCTCTCCCCTGACTTCTCTCACTCCCCCTGACATCTCTCACTCCCCCTGACTTCTCTCACACCCCCTGACTTCTCTCACTCCCCCTGACTTCTCTCACTCTCCCTGACTTCCCTCACTCCCCCTGACTTCTCTCACTCCCCCTGACTTCTCTCACTCCCCCTGACTTCTCTTACTCCCCCTGACTTCTCTCTCTCCCCCTGACTTCTCTCACTCCCCCTGACTACTCTCACTCCCCATGACTTCTCTCACTCCCCCTGACTTCTCTCACTCCCCCTGACTTCTCTCACTCCCCCTGACTTCTCTCACTGCCCCTGACTTCTCTCACTCCCCCTGACTTCTCTCACTCTCCCTGACTTCTCTCACTCCCCCTGACTTCTCTCACTCCCCCTGACTTCTCTCACTCCCCCTGACTTCTCTCACTCTCCCTGACTTCTCTCACTCTCCCTGACTTCTCTCACTCTCCCTGACTTCTCTCACTCCCCCTGACTTCTCTCACTCTCCCTGACTTCTCTGACTCCCCCTGACTTCTCTCACTCCCCCTGACTTCTCTCACTCCCCCTGACTTCTCTCACTCTCCCTGACTTCTCTCACTCTCCCTGACTTCTCTCACTCTCCCTGACTTCTCTCTCTCTCCCCTGACTTCTCTCACTCCCCCTGACTTCTCTGACTCCCCCTGACTTCTCTCACTCCCCCTGACTTCTCTCACTCCCCCTGACTTCTCTCACTCCCCCTGACTTCTCTCACTCCCCCTGACGTCTCTCAATCCCCCTGACTTCTCTCACTCCCCCGACTTCTCTCACTCCCCCCGACTTCTCTCACTCCCCCCGACTTCTCTCACTCCCCCCGACTTCTCTCATTCCCCTGACTTCTCTCACTCCCCCTGACTTCTCTTACTCCCCCTGACTTCTCTCTCTCCCCCTGACTTCTCTCACTCCCCCTGACTTCTCTCACTCCCCCTGACTTCTCTCACTCCCCCTGACTTCTCTCACTCCCCCTGACTTCTCTCACTCCCCTGACTTCTCTCACTCCCCCTCACTTCTCTCACTCTCCCTGACTTCTCTCACTCCCCCTGACTTCTCTCACTCCCCCTGACTTCTCTCACTCCCCCTGACTTCTCTCACTTCCCCTGACTTCTCTCACTCCCCCTGACTTCTCTCACTCCCCCTCACTTCTATCACTCCCCCTGACTTCTCTGAATCCCCCTGACTTCTCTCACTCCCCCTGACTTCGCTCACTCCCCCTGACTTCTCTCAATCCCCCTGACTTCTCTCAGTCCCCCTGACTTCTCTCAGTCCCCCTGACTTCTCTCACTCCCCCTGACTTCTCTATCTCCCCCTGACTTCTCTCACTCCCCCTGACTTCTCTCACTCCCCCTGACTTCTCTCACTCCCCCTGACTTCTCTTACTCCCCCTGACTTATCTCTCTCCCCCTGACTTCTCTCACTCCCCCTGACTTCTATCACTCCCCCTGACTTCTCTCACTCCCCCTGACTTCTCTCACTCCCCCCGACTTCTCTCACTCCCCCCGTCTTCTCTCACTCCCCCCGACTTCTCTCACTCCCCCTGACTTCTCTCACTCCCCCTGACTTCTCTCACTCCCCCTGACTTCTCTCACTCCCCCTGACTTCTCTCACTCTCCCTGACTTCTCTCACTCTCCCTGACTTCTCTCACTCTCCCTGACTTCTCTCACTCCCCCTGACTTCTCTCACTCCCCCTGACTTCTCTCTCTCCCCTGACTTCTCTCACTCCCCCCGACTTCTCTCACTCCCCCTGACTTCTCTCACTCCCCCTGACTTCTCTCACTCCCCCTGACTTCTCTCACACCCCCTGACTTCTCTCACTCCCCCTGACGTCTCTCAATCCCCCTGACTTCTCTCACTCCCCCGACTTCTCTCACTCCCCCCGACTTCTCTCACTCCCCCCGACTTCTCTCACTCCCCCCGACTTCTCTCATTCCCCTGACTTCTCTCACTCCCCCTGACTGCCCTCACTCCCCCTGACTTCTCTCACTCCCCCTGACTTCTCTCACTCTCCCTGACTTCTCTCACTCTCCCTGACCTCTCTCCAATTCCAATTCCAATTTTCCAATTAAAATGCTTTATTGGCATGAAAGTTTACAGAGAACCATATTGCCAAAGCTTACATAGCAAAAAGGTACAGTTTTCCAACATTCTGTAGGTGTCAATCGATTTGACATTTGTTGGGTACATACAATATTACTTTTAAACAATATTAATTTTAAACAGTCTTTGTACTTCATTTGGTACGTTCAATATTAATTTTAAACAGTCTTAATTTTAAACAGTCCTCAGGTTGTGACATGTTGTTACATATTTGGCCCCAAGGTATGGTCTGTCTCCTTCTCCTAGGACTAATCTCAATTTTGACAGATCATCCAATTCCTTGAAATCTGGGGTTGTTTGGCTTAGCTTGTTGAATAATATGTTTCTTGATGTGTTGAATTTTTCGCATTTTAGGAGGAAATGCATTTCTGTTTCAACCTCGCCAGCCAGACATTGATCGCATATTCTATTCTCTCTAGGCTGCCAGGATTTCTTGTATCTGCCTTTTTCAATTTCCAGTTGGTGGTCGCTTAGTCTGTACCTGGTGAGGGTCTGTCTCTGTTTTGTGTCTCTGATGGTCGTGAGGTAGTCTGCCAGTTTATATTCTCTTTTTAGGGCCCGGTAACATTCTAATCTGCTTTGGCTTTCGGTTATTTTGTTCCAATGTTCCAGGTAGGTTTCTTTGCATTTTTTAATGATTTGGTTCACTCGGATTGGTGTTTGGGCGGCTGTGTTGGTCTGGGGCTGGTCAGGGTCCGGCTGAGTACTTAGTTTCCGTAGCAGCTGACTCAGGGGACTCTTTTCTGGGTTTAGCTCTTGGGTCTGAAAGGCTTTGAAATGAAGGGTGTCTGGGGAGCTAGATTTGAGGTGATTTAGGAAGTTTAGTGCTCGTTTTTGGATGTTTATTATCAGTGGGTATCTGCCTAGTTCGGCTCTGCATGCATTTGTTGGCGTTTTCCTTTGGGTGCGAAGGATGCTTCGGCAGAATTCTGCATGTAGGGCTTCTATTGTATGTTTTTCCCATTTAGTGTAGCTTTGGTGATTTAGCGGGCCCCATACTTCACTACCGTACAGTGCAATGGGCAGGATTATGCTGTCAAATATTTTGAGCCAGATTTTGATTGGGATTTGGATGTTGTAGAATTTTCTTTTTATTGCATATAGGGCTCTTCGGGCTTTTTCTTTTAGTGCATTCACTGCTATGCTGAAGCTCCCTGATGCTGTAATAGTTAGACCAAGGTAGGTGTAGCTCATAGTGTGTCCTATAGTGATATCACTGAGGGTAAACTGGTATTTGTTTTCCTGACATCTGGGCCTTTTTTGAAAAATCATGATGTTGGTTTTCTTTAGATTTACTGTTAGAGCCCAATTTTGGCAGTATTTGTCGAGTAGGTCTAGTTGTTGCTGTAATCCCTGTTCTGTGGGAGACAGCAGAACCAGGTCGTCCGCATAGAACAGGGATTTCACTTCTCCATCTAGGAGACGGAGACCTGGTGACTCGCTTTGCTCCAGCATGTCTGCTAATTCATTTATGTATATGTTGAACAGGGTCGGGCTCAAATTGCAGCCCTGCCGGACGCCTCTTCTCTGGGTGAAGAAATCGGTGCGTTTGTCTCCAATTTTGACCCCGCATTTGTTTTTCAGATACATTGATTTAATAAGGTCATAGACTTTGCCCCCTATTCCACATTGAAGAAGTTTATAATAGAGCCCTTCGTGCCATATAGAGTCAAAGGCTTTCTTGAAGTCGATGAAACAGGCGAATATTTTCCCATTTTTTGTTTGGTGTATATGTTTTTCAATGAGGGTGTGAAGGGTATAGATATGGTCGGCGGTGCGGTGTTTTGGAAGAAAGCCTATTTGGTTTTTTCTGAGGATATTATGTTTGTTAAGAAAATCAAGTAATCTACTATTTAGAATACTGCAGAATAACTTCCCTAGACAACTGTTGACACAGATGCCGCGGTAGTTATTTGGGTCTGATTTGTTTCCGCTTTTATATATGGGGGAGATTAGTCCTTGGCACCAGATATCGGGAAAACAGCCTGAACCTAATATGATGTTGAATAATTTGAGTACCGCACCCTGCATCTCCATATTGCTGAACTTGAGCATTTCATTTTTGATGTTGTCTGGGCCACAGGCTTTCTTTAGGTGGAGAGATTTTGTTTTTGTGGCCATTTCTTTCCATGTGATTGGGGAGTCTAGAGGGTTTTGGTTGTCTTTGATTGTTGCTTCTAATGTGTGGAGTTTTTCTGTGACCTGATGTTGACTTGGGTTTGTTTCGTTTATTGGGATGTCTTTGTAGAGGTTTTCAAAATGTGTTCTCCAGATGTCGCCATCTTGGATTGGTAATGCTTGCAATTGTGTTGTACTCAGGTTATTCCACATTTCCCAGAATTGTTTTGGGTTGGTGGAGTTTTCAATTTCTTCTAGTATTTTGTGGGTATAGTTTTGTGTTTTGTTCCTAATGGTGTGTTTATATCTTTTGAGGGTTTCATTGTATCTAGTACGTAGGTCCGGATTGTTTGGTTGGCGATGCTTTTGGTTTGATATTTTTCTCAGGTCTTTTCTGGCATTTTTGCATTCGTGGTCAAACCATTTCTTATTTTTATTTTGTCTTTTGTGACTCTTCCTCTTCTGTTTCACGAGGTCGGCTTTTACTCCCCCTGACTTCTCTCACTCCCCCTGACTTCTCTCTCTCCCCTGACTTCTCTCACTCCCCCTGACATCTCTCACTCCCCCTGACTTCTCTCACACCCCCTGACTTCTCTCACTCCCCCTGACTTCTCTCACTCTCCCTGACTTCTCTCACTCCCCCTGACTTCTCTCACTCCCCCTGACTTCTCTCACTCCCCCTGACTTCTCTCACTCCCCCTGACTTCTCTCTCTCCCCCTGACTTCTCTCACTCCCCCTGACTTCTCTCACTCCCCCTGACTTCTCTCACTCCCCCTGACTTCTCTCACTCCCCCTGACTTCTCTCACTCCCCTGACTTCTCTCACTCCCCCTGACTTCTCTCACTCTCCCTGACTTCTCTCACTCCCCCTGACTTCTCTCACTCCCCCTGACTTCTCTCACTCCCCCTGACTTCTCTCACTTCCCCTGACTTCTCTCACTTCCCCTGACTTCTCTCACTCCCCCTGACTTCTCTCACTCCCCCTGACTTCTCTCACTCCCCCTGACTTCTCTCACTCCCCCTGACTTCTCTCACTCCCCCTGACTTCTCTCACTCCCTCTGACTTCTCTCACTCCCCCTGACTTCTTTCACTCCCCCTAACTTCTCTCACTCCCCCTGACTTCTCTCACTCCCCCTGACTTCTCTCAATCCCCCTGACTTCTCTCACTCCCCTGACTTCTCTCTCTCCCCTGACTTCTCTCACTCCCCCTGACATCTCTCACTCCCCCTGACTTCTCTCACACCCCCTGACTTCTCTCACTCCCCCTGACTTCTCTCACTCCCCCTGACTTCCCTCACTCCCCCTGACTTCTCTCACTCCCCCTGACTTCTCTCACTCCCCCTGACTTCTCTTACTCCCCCTGACTTCTCTCTCTCCCCCTGACTTCTCTCACTCCCCCTGACTACTCTCACTCCCCATGACTTCTCTCACTCCCCCTGACTTCTCTCACTCCCCCTGACTTCTCTCACTCCCCTGACTTCTCTCACTCCCCCTGACTTCTCTCACTCTCCCTGACTTCTCTCACTCCCCCTGACTTCTCTCACTCCCCCTGACTTCTCTCACTCCCCCTGACTTCTCTCACTCTCCCTGACTTCTCTCACTCTCCCTGACTTCTCTCACTCTCCCTGACTTCTCTCACTCCCCCTGACTTCTCTCACTCCCCCTGACTTCTCTCTCTCCCCTGACTTCTCTCTCTCCCCTGACTTCTCTGACTCCCCCTGACTTCTCTCACTCCCCCTGACTTCTCTCACTCCCCCTGACTTCTCTCACTCCCCCTGACTTCTCTCACTCCCCCTGACGTCTCTCAATCCCCCTGACTTCTCTCACTCCCCCGATTTCTCTCACTCCCCCCGACTTCTCTCACTCCCCCCGACTTCTCTCACTCCCCCCGACTTCTCTCACTCCCCCCGACTTCTCTCATTCCCCTGACTTCTCTCACTCCCCCTGACTTCTCTTACTCCCCCTGACTTCTCTCTCTCCCCCTGACTTCTCTCACTCCCCCTGACTTCTCTCACTCCCCCTGACTTCTCTCACTCCCCCTGACTTCTCTCACTCCCCCTGACTTCTCTCACTCCCCTGACTTCTCTCACTCCCCCTGACTTCTCTCACTCTCCCTGACTTCTCTCACTTCCCCTGACTTCTCTCACTCCCCCTGACTTCTCTCACTCCCATTAACTTCTATCACTCCCCCTGACTTCTCTGAATCCCCCTGACTTCTCTCACTCCCCCTGACTTCGCTCACTCCCCCTGACTTCTCTCAATCCCCCTGACTTCTCTCAGTCCCCCTGACTTCTCTCAGTCCCCCTGACTTCTCTCACTCCCCCTGACTTCTCTATCTCCCCCTGACTTCTCTCACTCCCCCTGACTTCTCTCACTCCCCCTGACTTCTCTCACTCCCCCTGACTTCTCTTACTCCCCCTGACTTATCTCTCTCCCCCTGACTTCTCTCACTCCCCCTGACTTCTATCACTCCCCCTGACTTCTCTCACTCCCCCTGACTTCTCTCACTCCCCCCGACTTCTCTCACTCCCCCCGTCTTCTCTCACTCCCCCCGACTTCTCTCACTCCCCCTGACTTCTCTCACTCCCCCTGACTTCTCTCACTCCCCCTGACTTCTCTCACTCTCCCTGACTTCTCTCACTCTCCCTGACTTCTCTCACTCTCCCTGACTTCTCTCACTCCCCCTGACTTCTCTCACTCCCCCTGACTTCTCTCTCTCCCCTGACTTCTCTCACTCCCCCCGACTTCTCTCACTCCCCCTGACTTCTCTCACTCCCCCTGACTTCTCTCACTCCCCCTGACGTCTCTCACACCCCCTGACTTCTCTCACTCCCCCTGACGTCTCTCAATCCCCCTGACTTCTCTCACTCCCCCGACTTCTCTCACTCCCCCCGACTTCTCTCACTCCCCCCGACTTCTCTCACTCCCCCCGACTTCTCTCATTCCCCTGACTTCTCTCACTCCCCCTGACTGCCCTCACTCCCCCTGACTTCTCTCACTCCCCCTGACTTCTCTCACTCTCCCTGACTTCTCTCACTCTCCCTGACTTCTCTCACTCCCCCTGACTTCTCTCACTCCCCCTGACTTCTCTCTCTCCCCTGACTTCTCTCACTCCCCCTGACATCTCTCACTCCCCCTGACTTCTCTCACACCCCTGACTTCTCTCACTCCCCCTGACTTCTCTCACTCTCCCTGACTTCTCTCACTCCCCCTGACTTCTCTCACTCCCCCTGACTTCTCTCACTCCCCCTGACTTCTCTCACTCCCCCTGACTTCTCTCTCTCCCCCTGACTTCTCTCACTCCCCCTGACTTCTCTCACTCCCCCTGACTTCTCTCACTCCCCCTGACTTCTCTCACTCCCCCTGACTTCTCTCACTCCCCTGACTTCTCTCACTCCCCCTGACTTCTCTCACTCTCCCTGACTTCTCTCACACCCCTGACTTCTCTCACTCCCCCTGACTTCTCTCACTCCCCCTGACTTCTCTCACTTCCCCTGACTTCTCTCACTTCCCCTGACTTCTCTCACTCCCCCTGACTTCTCTCACTCCCCCTGACTTCTCTCACTCCCCCTGACTTCTCTCACTCCCCCTGACTTCTCTCACTCCCCCTGACTTCTCTCACTCCCTCTGACTTCTCTCACTCCCCCTGACTTCTTTCACTCCCCCTGACTTCTCTCACTCCCCCTGACTTCTCTCACTCCCCCTGACTTCTCTCAATCCCCCTGACTTCTCTCACTCCCCTGACTTCTCTCTCTCCCCTGACTTCTCTCACTCCCCCTGACATCTCTCACTCCCCCTGACTTCTCTCACACCCCCTGACTTCTCTCACTCCCCCTGACTTCTCTCACTCCCCCTGACTTCCCTCACTCCCCCTGACTTCTCTCACTCCCCCTGACTTCTCTCACTCCCCCTGACTTCTCTTACTCCCCCTGACTTCTCTCTCTCCCCCTGACTTCTCTCACTCCCCCTGACTACTCTCACTCCCCATGACTTCTCTCACTCCCCCTGACTTCTCTCACTCCCCCTGACTTCTCTCACTCCCCTGACTTCTCTCACTCCCCCTGACTTCTCTCACTCTCCCTGACTTCTCTCACTCCCCCTGACTTCTCTCACTCCCCCTGACTTCTCTCACTCCCCCTGACTTCTCTCACTCTCCCTGACTTCTCTCACTCTCCCTGACTTCTCTCACTCTCCCTGACTTCTCTCACTCCCCCTGACTTCTCTCACTCCCCCTGACTTCTCTCTCTCCCCTGACTTCTCTCTCTCCCCTGACTTCTCTGACTCCCCCTGACTTCTCTCACTCCCCCTGACTTCTCTCACTCCCCCTGACTTCTCTCACTCCCCCTGACTTCTCTCACTCCCCCTGACGTCTCTCAATCCCCCTGACTTCTCTCACTCCCCCGACTTCTCTCACTCCCCCCGACTTCTCTCACTCCCCCCGACTTCTCTCACTCCCCCCGACTTCTCTCACTCCCCCCGACTTCTCTCATTCCCCTGACTTCTCTCACTCCCCCTGACTTCTCTTACTCCCCCTGACTTCTCTCTCTCCCCTTACTTCTCTCACTCCCTCTGACTTCTCTCACTCCCCCTGACTTCTTTCACTCCCCCTGACTTCTCTCACTCCCCCTGACTTCTCTCACTCCCCCTGACTTCTTTCACTCCCCCTGACTTCTCTCACTCCCCCTGACTTCTCTCACTCCCCCTGACTTCTCTCAATCCCCCTGACTTCTCTCACTCCCCTGACTTCTCTCTCTCCCCTGACTTCTCTCACTCCCCCTGACATCTCTCACTCCCCCTGACTTCTCTCACACCCCCTGACTTCTCTCACTCCCCCTGACTTCTCTCACTCCCCCTGACTTCCCTCACTCCCCCTGACTTCTCTCACTCCCCCTGACTTCTCTCACTCCCCCTGACTTCTCTTACTCCCCCTGACTTCTCTCTCTCCCCCTGACTTCTCTCACTCCCCCTGACTACTCTCACTCCCCATGACTTCTCTCACTCCCCCTGACTTCTCTCACTCCCCCTGACTTCTCTCACTCCCCTGACTTCTCTCACTCCCCCTGACTTCTCTCACTCTCCCTGACTTCTCTCACTCCCCCTGACTTCTCTCACTCCCCCTGACTTCTCTCACTCCCCCTGACTTCTCTCACTCTCCCTGACTTCTCTCACTCTCCCTGACTTCTCTCACTCTCCCTGACTTCTCTCACTCCCCCTGACTTCTCTCACTCCCCCTGACTTCTCTCTCTCCCCTGACTTCTCTCTCTCCCCTGACTTCTCTGACTCCCCCTGACTTCTCTCACTCCCCCTGACTTCTCTCACTCCCCCTGACTTCTCTCACTCCCCCTGACTTCTCTCACTCCCCCTGACGTCTCTCAATCCCCCTGACTTCTCTCACTCCCCCGACTTCTCTCACTCCCCCCGACTTCTCTCACTCCCCCCGACTTCTCTCACTCCCCCCGACTTCTCTCACTCCCCCCGACTTCTCTCATTCCCCTGACTTCTCTCACTCCCCCTGACTTCTCTTACTCCCCCTGACTTCTCTCTCTCCCCCTGACTTCTCTCACTCCCCCTGACCTCTCTCACTCCCCCTGACTTCTCTCACTCCCCCTGACTTCTCTCACTCCCCCTGACTTCTCTCACTCCCCTGACTTCTCTCACTCCCCCTGACTTCTCTCACTCTCCCTGACTTCTCTCACTCCCCCTGACTTCTCTCACTCCCCCTGACTTCTCTCACTCCCCCTGACTTCTCTCACTTCCCCTGACTTCTCTCACTCCCCCTGACTTCTCTCACTCCCCCTCACTTCTATCACTCCCCCTGACTTCTGTGAATCCCCCTGACTTCTCTCACTCCCCCTGACTTCGCTCACTCCCCCCGACTTCTCTCACTCCCCCTGACTTCTCTCACTCCCCCTGACTTCTCTCACTCCCCCTGACTTCTCTCACTCCCCCTGACTTCTCTCACTCTCCCTGACTTCTCTCACTCTCCCTGACTTCTCTCACTCTCCCTGACTTCTCTCACTCCCCCTGACTTCTCTCACTCCCCCTGACTTCTCTCTCTCCCCTGACTTCTCTCACTCCCCCCGACTTCTCTCACTCCCCCTGACTTCTCTCACTCCCCCTGACTTCTCTCACTCCCCCTGACGTCTCTCACACCCCCTGACTTCTCTCACTCCCCCTGACGTCTCTCAATCCCCCTGACTTCTCTCACTCCCCCGACTTCTCTCACTCCCCCCGACTTCTCTCACTCCCCCCGACTTCTCTCACTCCCCCCGACTTCTCTCATTCCCCTGACTTCTCTCACTCCCCCTGACTGCCCTCACTCCCCCTGACTTCTCTCACTCCCCCTGACTTCTCTCACTCTCCCTGACTTCTCTCACTCCCCCCGACTTCTCTCACTCCCCCCGACTTCTCTCACTCCCCCCGACTTCTCTCATTCCCCTGACTTCTCTCACTCCCCCTGACTTCTCTTACTCCCCCTGACTTCTCTCTCTCCCCCTGACTTCTCTCACTCCCCCTGACTTCTCTCACTCCCCCTGACTTCTCTCAATCCCCCTGACTTCTCTCACTCCCCTGACTTCTCTCTCTCCCCTGACTTCTCTCACTCCCCCTGACATCTCTCACTCCCCCTGACTTCTCTCACACCCGCTGACTTCTCTCACTCCCCCTGACTTCTCTCACTCCCCCTGACTTCCCTCACTCCCCCTGACTTCTCTCACTCCCCCTGACTTCTCTCACTCCCCCTGACTTCTCTTACTCCCCCTGACTTCTCTCTCTCCCCCTGACTTCTCTCACTCCCCCTGACTACTCTCACTCCCCATGACTTCTCTCACTCCCCCTGACTTCTCTCACTCCCCCTGACTTCTCTCACTCCCCTGACTTCTCTCACTCCCCCTGACTTCTCTCACTCTCCCTGACTTCTCTCACTCCCCCTGACTTCTCTCACTCCCCCTGACTTCTCTCACTCCCCCTGACTTCTCTCACTCTCCCTGACTTCTCTCACTCTCCCTGACTTCTCTCACTCTCCCTGACGTCTCTCACTCCCCCTGACTTCTCTCACTCCCCCTGACTTCTCTCTCTCCCCTGACTTCTCTCTCTCCCCTGACTTCTCTGACTCCCCCTGACTTCTCTCACTCCCCCTGACTTCTCTCACTCCCCCTGACTTCTCTCACTCCCCCTGACTTCTCTCACTCCCCCTGACGTCTCTCAATCCCCCTGACTTCTCTCACTCCCCCGACTTCTCTCACTCCCCCCGACTTCTCTCACTCCCCCCGACTTCTCTCACTCCCCCCGACTTCTCTCACTCCCCCCGACTTCTCTCATTCCCCTGACTTCTCTCACTCCCCCTGACTTCTCTTACTCCCCCTGACTTCTCTCTCTCCCCCTGACTTCTCTCACTCCCCCTGACCTCTCTCACTCCCCCTGACTTCTCTCACTCCCCCTGACTTCTCTCACTCCCCCTGACTTCTCTCACTCCCCTGACTTCTCTCACTCCCCCTGACTTCTCTCACTCTCCCTGACTTCTCTCACTCCCCCTGACTTCTCTCACTCCCCCTGACTTCTCTCACTCCCCCTGACTTCTCTCACTTCCCCTGACTTCTCTCACTCCCCCTGACTTCTCTCACTCCCCCTCACTTCTATCACTCCCCCTGACTTCTCTGAATCCCCCTGACTTCTCTCACTCCCCCTGACTTCGCTCACTCCCCCCGACTTCTCTCACTCCCCCTGACTTCTCTCACTCCCCCTGACTTCTCTCACTCCCCCTGACTTCTCTCACTCCCCCTGACTTCTCTCACTCTCCCTGACTTCTCTTAATCTCCCTGACTTCTCTCACTCTCCCTGACTTCTCTCACTCCCCCTGACTTCTCTCACTCCCCCTGACTTCTCTCTCTCCCCTGACTTCTCTCACTCCCCCCGACTTCTCTCACTCCCCCTGACTTCTCTCACTCCCCCTGACTTCTCTCACTCCCCCTGACGTCTCTCACACCCCCTGACTTCTCTCACTCCCCCTGACGTCTCTCAATCCCCCTGACTTCTCTCACTCCCCCGACTTCTCTCACTCCCCCCGACTTCTCTCACTCCCCCCGACTTCTCTCACTCCCCCCGACTTCTCTCATTCCCCTGACTTCTCTCACTCCCCCTGACTGCCCTCACTCCCCCTGACTTCTCTCACTCCCCCTGACTTCTCTCACTCTCCCTGACTTCTCTCACTCCCCCCGACTTCTCTCACTCCCCCCGACTTCTCTCACTCCCCCCGACTTCTCTCATTCCCCTGACTTCTCTCACTCCCCCTGACTTCTCTTACTCCCCCTGACTTCTCTCTCTCCCCCTGACTTCTCTCACTCCCCCTGACTTCTCTCACTCCCCCTGACTTCTCTCACTCCCCCTGACTTCTCTCACTCCCCCTGACTTCTCTCACTCCCCTGACTTCTCTCACTCCCCCTGACTTCTCTCACTCTCCCTGACTTCTCTCACTCCCCCTGACTTCTCTCACTCCCCCTGACTTCTCTCACTTCCCCTGACTTCTCTCACTCCCCCTGACTTCTCTCACTCCCCCTCACTTCTATCACTCCCCCTGACTTCTCTGAATCCCCCTGACTTCTCTCACTCCCCCTGACTTCGCTCACTCCCCCTGACTTCTCTCAATCCCCCTGACTTCTCTCAGTCCCCCTGACTTCTCTCAGTCCCCCTGACTTCTCTCACTCCCCCTGACTTCTCTATCTCCCCCTGACTTCTCTCACTCCCCCTGACTTCTCTCACTCCCCCTGACTTCTCTCACTCCCCCTGACTTCTCTTACTCCCCCTGACTTATCTCTCTCCCCCTGACTTCTCTCACTCCCCCTGACTTCTATCACTCCCCCTGACTTCTCTCACTCCCCCTGACTTCTCTCACTCCCCCCGACTTCTCTCACTCCCCCCGTCTTCTCTCACTCCCCCCGACTTCTCTCACTCCCCCTGACTTCTCTCACTCCCCCTGACTTCTCTCACTCCCCCTGACTTCTCTCACTCTCCCTGACTTCTCTCACTCTCCCTGACTTCTCTCACTCTCCCTGACTTCTCTCACTCCCCCTGACTTCTCTCACTCCCCCTGACTTCTCTCTCTCCCCTGACTTCTCTCACTCCCCCCGACTTCTCTCACTCCCCCTGACTTCTCTCACTCCCCCTGACTTCTCTCACTCCCCCTGACGTCTCTCACACCCCCTGACTTCTCTCACTCCCCCTGACGTCTCTCAATCCCCCTGACTTCTCTCACTCCCCCGACTTCTCTCACTCCCCCCGACTTCTCTCACTCCCCCCGACTTCTCTCACTCCCCCCGACTTCTCTCATTCCCCTGACTTCTCTCACTCCCCCTGACTGCCCTCACTCCCCCTGACTTCTCTCACTCCCCCTGACTTCTCTCACTCTCCCTGACTTCTCTCACTCTCCCTGACTTCTCTCACTCCCCCTGACTTCTCTCACTCCCCCTGACTTCTCTCTCTCCCCTGACTTCTCTCACTCCCCCTGACATCTCTCACTCCCCCTGACTTCTCTCACACCCCTGACTTCTCTCACTCCCCCTGACTTCTCTCACTCTCCCTGACTTCTCTCACTCCCCCTGACTTCTCTCACTCCCCCTGACTTCTCTCACTCCCCCTGACTTCTCTCACTCCCCCTGACTTCTCTCTCTCCCCCTGACTTCTCTCACTCCCCCTGACTTCTCTCACTCCCCCTGACTTCTCTCACTCCCCCTGACTTCTCTCACTCCCCCTGACTTCTCTCACTCCCCTGACTTCTCTCACTCCCCCTGACTTCTCTCACTCTCCCTGACTTCTCTCACACCCCTGACTTCTCTCACTCCCCCTGACTTCTCTCACTCCCCCTGACTTCTCTCACTTCCCCTGACTTCTCTCACTTCCCCTGACTTCTCTCACTCCCCCTGACTTCTCTCACTCCCCCTGACTTCTCTCACTCCCCCTGACTTCTCTCACTCCCCCTGACTTCTCTCACTCCCCCTGACTTCTCTCACTCCCTCTGACTTCTCTCACTCCCCCTGACTTCTTTCACTCCCCCTGACTTCTCTCACTCCCCCTGACTTCTCTCACTCCCCCTGACTTCTCTCAATCCCCCTGACTTCTCTCACTCCCCTGACTTCTCTCTCTCCCCTGACTTCTCTCACTCCCCCTGACATCTCTCACTCCCCCTGACTTCTCTCACACCCCCTGACTTCTCTCACTCCCCCTGACTTCTCTCACTCCCCCTGACTTCCCTCACTCCCCCTGACTTCTCTCACTCCCCCTGACTTCTCTCACTCCCCCTGACTTCTCTTACTCCCCCTGACTTCTCTCTCTCCCCCTGACTTCTCTCACTCCCCCTGACTACTCTCACTCCCCATGACTTCTCTCACTCCCCCTGACTTCTCTCACTCCCCCTGACTTCTCTCACTCCCCTGACTTCTCTCACTCCCCCTGACTTCTCTCACTCTCCCTGACTTCTCTCACTCCCCCTGACTTCTCTCACTCCCCCTGACTTCTCTCACTCCCCCTGACTTCTCTCACTCTCCCTGACTTCTCTCACTCTCCCTGACTTCTCTCACTCTCCCTGACTTCTCTCACTCCCCCTGACTTCTCTCACTCCCCCTGACTTCTCTCTCTCCCCTGACTTCTCTCTCTCCCCTGACTTCTCTGACTCCCCCTGACTTCTCTCACTCCCCCTGACTTCTCTCACTCCCCCTGACTTCTCTCACTCCCCCTGACTTCTCTCACTCCCCCTGACGTCTCTCAATCCCCCTGACTTCTCTCACTCCCCCGACTTCTCTCACTCCCCCCGACTTCTCTCACTCCCCCCGACTTCTCTCACTCCCCCCGACTTCTCTCACTCCCCCCGACTTCTCTCATTCCCCTGACTTCTCTCACTCCCCCTGACTTCTCTTACTCCCCCTGACTTCTCTCTCTCCCCCTGACTTCTCTCACTCCCCCTGACCTCTCTCACTCCCCCTGACTTCTCTCACTCCCCCTGACTTCTCTCACTCCCCCTGACTTCTCTCACTCCCCTGACTTCTCTCACTCCCCCTGACTTCTCTGACTCTCCCTGACTTCTCTCACTCCCCCTGACTTCTCTCACTCCCCCTGAATTCTCTCACTCCCCCTGACTTCTCTCACTTCCCCTGACTTCTCTCACTCCCCCTGACTTCTCTCACTCCCCCTCACTTCTATCACTCCCCCTGACTTCTCTGAATCCCCCTGACTTCTCTCACTCCCCCTGACTTCGCTCACTCCCCCCGACTTCTCTCACTCCCCCTGACTTCTCTCACTCCCCCTGACTTCTCTCACTCCCCCTGACTTCTCTCAGTCCCCCTGACTTCTCTCACTCTCCCTGACTTCTCTCACTCTCCCTGACTTCTCTCACTCTCCCTGACTTCTCTCACTCCCCCTGACTTCTCTCACTCCCCCTGACTTCTCTCTCTCCCCTGACTTCTCTCACTCCCCCCGACTTCTCTCACTCCCCCTGACTTCTCTCACTCCCCCTGACTTCTCTCACTCCCCCTGACGTCTCTCACACCCCCTGACTTCTCTCACTCCCCCTGACGTCTCTCAATCCCCCTGACTTCTCTCACTCCCCCGACTTCTCTCACTCCCCCCGACTTCTCTCACTCCCCCCGACTTTTCTCACTCCCCCCGACTTCTCTCATTCCCCTGACTTCTCTCACTCCCCCTGACTGCCCTCACTCCCCCTGACTTCTCTCACTCCCCCTGACTTCTCTCACTCTCCCTGACTTCTCTCACTCTCCCTGACTTCTCTCACTCCCCCTGACTTCTCTCACTCCCCCTGACTTCTCTCTCTCCCCTGACTTCTCTCACTCCCCCTGACATCTCTCACTCCCCCTGACTTCTCTCACACCCCCTGACTTCTCTCACTCCCCCTGACTTCTCTCACTCTCCCTGACTTCTCTCACTCCCCCTGACTTCTCTCACTCCCCCTGACTTCTCTCACTCCCCCTGACTTCTCTCACTCCCCCTGACTTCTCTCACTCCCCCTGACTTCTCTCTCTCCCCCTGACTTCTCTCACTCCCCCTGACTTCTCTCACTCCCCCTGACTTCTCTCACTCCCCCTGACTTCTCTCACTCCCCCTGACTTCTCTCACTCCCCTGACTTCTCTCACTCCCCCTGACTTCTCTCACTCTCCCTGACTTCTCTCACTCCCCCTGACTTCTCTCACTCCCCCTGACTTCTCTCACTCCCCCTGACTTCTCTCACTCCCCCTGACTTCTCTCACTTCCCCTGACTTCTCTCACTCCCCCTGACTTCTCTCACTCCCCCTCACTTCTATCACTCCCCCTGACTTCTCTGAATCCCCCTGACTTCTCTCACTCCCCCTGACTTCGCTCACTCCCCCTGACTTCTCTCAGTCCCCCTGACTTCTCTCACTCCCCCTGACTTCTCTCAGTCCCCCTGACTTCTCTCACTCCCCCTGACTTCTCTATCTCCCCCTGACTTCTCTCACTCCCCCTGACTTCTCTCACTCCCCCTGACTTCTCTCACTCCCCCTGACTTCTCTCACTCCCCCGTCTTCTCTCACTCCCCCTGACTTCTCTCACTCCCCCTGACTTCTCTCACTCCCCCCGATTTCTCTCACTCCCCCTGACTGCTCTCACTCCCCCTGACTTCTCTCACTCCCCCTGACTTCTCTCACTCCCCCTCACTTCTATCACTCCCCCTAACTTCTCTGAATCCCCCTGACTTCTCTCACTCCCCCTGACTTCCCTCACTCCCCCTGACTTCTCTCACTCCCCCTGACTTCTCTCACTCCCCCTGACTTCTCTCACTCCCCCTGACTTCTCTCACTCCCCCTGACTTCTCTCACTCCCCTGACTTCTCTCACTCCCTCTGACTTCTCTCACTCCACCTGACTTCTTTCACTCCCCCTAACTTCTCTCACTCCCCCTGACTTCTCTCACTCCCCCTGACTTCTCTCACTCTCCCTGACTTCTCTCACTCCCCCTGACTTCTCTCACTCCCCCTGACTTCTCTCACTCCCCCTGACTTCTCTCACTCTTCCTGACTTCTCTCACTCCCCCTGACTTCTCTCACTCCCACTGACTTCTCTCACTCCCCCTGACTTCTCTCACTCCCCCTGACTTCTCTCACTCCCCCTGAATTCTCTCACTCCCCCTGACTTCTCTCACTCCCCCTGACTTCTGTCACTCTCCCTGACATCTCTCAATCCCCCTGACTTCTCTCACTCCCCCTGACTTCTCTCACTCCCCCTGACTTCTCTCACTCCGCCTGACTTCTCTCACTCCCCCTGACTTCTCTCACTCCCCCTGATTTCTCTCAGTCCCCCTGACTTCTCTCACTCCCCCTGACTTCTCTCACTCACCCTGACTTCTGTCACTCCCCCTGACTTCTCTCACTCCCCCTCGCTTCTCTCACTCCCCCTGACTTCTCTCACTCCCACTGAATTCTCTCACTCCCCCTGACTTCTCTCACTCCCCCTGACTTCTCTCAGTCCCCCTGAATTCTCTCACTCCCCCTGACTTCTCTCACTCCCCCTGACTTCTTTCACTCCCCCTGACTTCTCTCAGTCCCCCTGACTTCTCTCACTCCCCCTGACTTCTCTCAGTCCCCCTGACTTCTCTCACTCCCCCAGACTTCTCTATCTCCCCCTGACTTCTCTCACTCCCCCTGACTTCTCTCACTCCCCCTGACCTCTCTCACTCCCCCTGACTTCTCTCACTCCCCCTAACTTCTCTCACACCCCCGTCTTCTCTCACTCCCCTGACTTCTCTCACTCCCCCTGACTTCTCTCACTCCCCCCGACTTCTCTCACTCCCCCGTGACTTCTCTCACTCCCCCTGACTTCTCTCACTCCCCCTCACTTCTCTCACTCCCCCTCACTTCTATCACTCCCCCTGACTTCTCTGAATCACCCTGACTTCTCTCACTCCCCTGACTTCTCTAACTCTCCCTGACTTCTCTCACTCCCCCTGACTTCTCTCACTCCCCCTGAATTCTCACACTCCCCCTGACTTCTCTCACTCTCCCTGACTTCTCTCACTCTCCCTGTCTTCTCTCACTCCCCCACGCTTCTGTCACTCCCCCTGACTTCTCTCACTCCCACTGACTTCTCTCACTCCCCCTGACTTCTGTCACTCCCCCTGACCTCTCCCACTCCCCCTGACTTCTCTCACTCTCCCTGACTTCTCTCACTCCCCCTGACTTCTCCCACTCCCCCTGACTTCTCTCACTCCCCCTGACTTCTCTCACTCCCCCTGACTTCTCTCACTCTCCCTGACTCATCTCACTCCCCCTGACATCTCCCACTCCCCCTGACTTCTCTCACTCCCCCTGAATTCTCTCACACCCCCTGACTTCTCTCACTCCCCCTGACTTCTCCCACTCCCCCGACTTCTCTCACTCCTCCTGACTTCTCCCACTCCCTCTGACTTCTCTCACTCCCCCTGACTTCTCTCACTCCCCCTGACTTCTCTCACTCCCCCTGACTTCTCTCACTCCCCCTGACTTCTCTCACACCCCCTGTCTTCTGTCACTCCCCCTCGCTTCTCTCACTCCCCCTCGCTTCTCTCACTCCCCCTGACTTCTCTCACTCCCCCTGACTTATCTCACACCCCCTGACTTCTCTCAATCCCCCTGACTTCTCTCACGCCCCCGACTTCTCTCACTCCCCCCGACTTCTCTCACTCCCCCCGACTTCTCTCACTCCCCCCGACTTCTCTCACTCCCCCTGACTTCTCTCACTCCCCCTGACGTCTCTCACTCCCCCTGACTTCTCTCACTCCCCCTGACTTCTCTCACTCTCCCTGACTTCTCTCACTCTCCCTGACTTCTCTCACTCTCCCTGACTTCTCTCACTCCCCCTGACTTCTCTCACTCCCCCTGAATTCTCTCTCTCCCCTGACTTCTCTCACTCCCCCTGACTTCTCTCACTCCCCCTGACTTCTCTCACTCCCCCTGTCTTCTGTCACTCCCCCTCGCTTCTCTCACTCCCCCTCGCTTCTCTCACTCCCCCTGACTTCTCTCACTCCCCCTGACTTCTCTCAATCCCCCTGATTTCTCTCACTCCCCTGGACTTCTCTCACTCCCCCTGACTTCTCTCACTCCCCCTGACTTCTCTCACTCCCCCTGACTTCTCTCAATCCCCCTGACTTCTCTCACTCCCCCGACTTCTCTCACTACCCCGACTTCTCTCACTCCCCCCTTACTTCTCTCACTCCCCCTGACTTCTCTTACTCCCCCTGACTTCTCTCACTCCCCCTGACTTCTCTCACTCCCCCTGACTTCTCTCACTCCCCCTGACTTCTCTCACTCCCCCTGACTTCTCTCACTCTCCCTGACTTCTCTCACTCTCCCTGACTTCTCTCACTCTCCCTGACTTCTCTCACTACCCCTGACTTCTCTCACTCCCCCTGACTTCTCTCTCTCCCCTGACTTCTCTCACTCCCCCTGACATCTCTCACTCCCCCTGACTTCTCTCACACCCCCTGACTTCTCTCACTACCCCTGACTTCTCTCACTCCCCCTGACTTCTCTCTCTCCCCCTGACCTCTCTCACTCCCCCTGACTTCTCTCACTCCCCCTGACTTCTCTCTCTCCCCCTGACTTCTCTCACTCCCCCTGACTTCTCTCACTCCCCCTGACTTCTCTCACTCCCCCTGACTTCTCTCACTCCCCCTGACTTCTCTCTCTCCCCCTGACTTCTCTCACTCCCCCTGACTTCTCTCACTCCCCCTGACTTCTCTCACTCCCCCTGACGTCTCTCACTCCCCTGACTTCTCTCACTCCCCCTGACTTCTCTCACTCTCCCTGACTTCTCTCACTCCCCCTGACTTCTCTCACTCCCCCTGGCTTCTCTCACTCCCCCTGATTCTCTCACTCCCCCTGACTTCTCACACTCTCCCTGACCTCTCTCACTCCAACTGACTTCTCTCACTCCCACTGACTTCTCTCACTCCCCCTGACTTCTCTCACTCCCCCTGACTCCTCTCACTCCCCCTTACTCCTCTCACTCTCCCTGACTTCTCTCACTCCCCCTGACTTCTCTCACTCCCCCTGACTTCTCTCACTCCCCCTGACTTCTCTCACTCCCCCTGACTCCTCTCACTCCCCCTGACATCTCTCACTCCCCCTGACTTCTTTCACTCCCCCTAACCTCTCTCACTCCCCCTGACTTCTCTCACTCCCCCTGACTTCTCTCACACTCTCTGACTTCTCTCACTCCTCCTGACTTCTCTCACTCCCCCTGACTTCTCTCACTCTCCCTGACGTCTCTCACTCCCCCTGACTTCTCTCACTCCCCCTGACTTCTCTCACTCCCCCTGACTTCTCTCGCTCCCCCTCACTTCTCTCACTCCCCCTGACTTCTCTCTCTCCCCCTGACTTCTCTCACTCCCTCTGACTTCTCTCACTCTCCCTGACTTCTCTCACTCCCCATGACTTCTCTCACTCCCCCTGACTTCTCTCACTCCCCCTGACTTCTCTCTCTCCCCCTGACTTCTCTCACTCTCCCTGACTTCTCTCACTCTCCCTGTCTTCTCTCACTCCCCCTCGCTTCTGTCACTCCCCCTGAATTCTCTCACTCCCACTGACTTCTCTCACTCCCCCTGACTTCTGTCACTCCCCCTGACTTCTCCCACTCCCCCTGACTTCTCTCACTCTCCCTGACTTCTCTCACTCCCCCTGACTTCTCTCACTCTCCCTGACTCATCTCACTCCCCCTGACATCTCCCACTCCCCCTGACTTCTCTCACTCCCCCTGACTTCTCTCACTCCCCCTGACTTCTCTCACTCCCCCTGACTTCTCCCACTCCCCCGACTTCTCTCAGTCCCCCTGACTTCTCCCACTCCCTCTGACTTCTCTCACTCCCCCTGACTTCTCTCACTCCCCCTGACTTCTCTCACTCCCCCTGACTTCTCTCACTCCCCCTGACTTCTCTCGCTCCCCCTCACTTCTCTCACTCCCCCTGACTTCTCTCTCTCCCCCTGACTTCTCTCACTCCCTCTGACTTCTCTCACTCTCCCTGACTTCTCTCACTCCCCCTGACTTCTCTCACTCCCCCTGACTTCTCTCACTCCCCCTGACTTCTCTCTCTCCCCCTGACTTCTCTCACTCTCCCTGACTTCTCTCACTCTCCCTGTCTTCTCTCACTCCCCCTCGCTTCTGTCACTCCCCCTGAATTCTCTCACTCCCACTGACTTCTCTCACTCCCCCTGACTTCTGTCACTCCCCCTGACTTCTCCCACTCCCCCTGACTTCTCTCACTCTCCCTGACTTCTCTCACTCCCCCTGAGTTCTCCCACTCCCCCTGACTTCTCTCACTCCCCCTGACTTCTCTCACTCCCCCTGACTTCTCTCACTCTCCCTGACTCATCTCACTCCCCCTGACATCTCCCACTCCCCCTGACTTCTCTCACTCCCCCTGACTTCTCTCACTCCCCCTGACTTCTCTCACTCCCCCTGACTTCTCCCACTCCCCCGACTTCTCTCAGTCCCCCTGACTTCTCCCACTCCCTCTGACTTCTCTCACTCCCCCTGACTTCTCTCACTCCCCCTGACTTCTCTCACTCCCCCTGACTTCTCTCACTCCCCCTGACTTCTCTCACACCCCCTGCCTTTTGTCACTCCCCCTCGCTTCATTCACTCCCCCTCGCTTCTCTCACTCACCCTGGCTTCTCTCACTCCCCCTGACTTCTCTCACACCCCCTGACTTCTCTCACTCCCCCTGACTTCTCTCAATCCCCCTGACTTCTCTCACTCCCCCTGACTTCTCTCACTCACCCTGACTTCTCTCAATCCCCCTGACTTCTCTCACTCCCCCGACTTCTCTCACTCCCCCCGACTTCTCTCACTCCCCCCGACTTCTCTCACTCCCCCCGACTTCTCTCACTCCCCCTGACTTCTCTCACTCCCCCTGACTTCTCTCACTCCCCCTGACTTCTCTCACTCCCCCTGACTTCTCTCACTCTCCCTGACTTCTCTCACTCTCCCTGACTTCTCTCACTCTCCCTGACTTCTCTCACTCTCCCTGACTTCTCTCACTCTCCCTGACTTCTCTCACTCCCCCTGACTTCTCTCACTCCCCCTGACTTCTCTCTCTCCCCTGACTTCTCTCACTCCCCCTGACTTCTCTCACTCCCCCTGACTTCTCTCACTCCCCCTGTCTTCTGTCACTCCCCCTCGCTTCTCTCACTCCCCCTCGCTTCACTCACTCCCCCTGACTTCTCTCACTCCCCCTGACTTCTCTCACTCCCCCTGACTTCTCTCACTCCCCCTGACTTCTCTCACTCCCCCTGACTTCTCTCACTCCCCCTGACTTCTCTCACTCCCCCTGACTTCTCTCAATCCCCCTGACTTCTCTCACTCCCCCGACTTCTCTCACTCCCCCCGACTTCTCTCACTCCCCCCGACTTCTCTCCCTCCCCCCGACTTCTCTCACTCCCCCGACTTCTCTCACTCCCCCGACTTCTCTCACTCCCCCTGACTTCTCTCACTCCCCCTTACTTCTCTCACTCTCCCTGACTTCTCTCACTCCCCCTGACTTCTCTCACTCTCCCTGACTTCTCTCACTCCCCCTGACTTCTCTCACTCCCCCTGACTTCTCTCACTCCCCCTGACTTCTCTCTCTCCCCCTGACTTCTCTCACTCCCCCTGACTTCTCTCACTCCCCCTGACTTCTCTCACTCCCCCGACTTCTGTCACTCCCCCCGACTTCTCTCACTCCCCCCGACTTCTCTCACTCCCCCTGACTTCTCTCACTCCCCCTGACTTCTCTCACTCCCCCTGACTTCTCTCACTCCCCCTGACTTCTCTCACTCTCCCTGACTTCTCTCACTCTCCCTGACTTCTCTCACTCCCCCTGACTTCTCTCACTCCCCCTGACTTCTCTCACTCCCCCTGACTTCTCTCACTCCCCCTGACTTCTCTCACTCGCCCTGACTTCTCTCACTCCCCCTGACTTCTCTCACACCCCCTGTCTTCTGTCACTCCCCCTCGCTTCTCTCACTCCCCCTCGGTTCTCTCACTCCCCCTGACTTCTCTCACTCCCCCTGACTTCTCTCACACCCCCTGACTTCTCTCACTCCCCCTGACTTCTCTCAATCCCCCTGACTTCTCTCACTGCCCCTGACTTCTCTCACTCCCCCTGACTTCTCTCAATCCCCCTGACTTCTCTCACTCCCCCGACTTCTCTCACTCCCCCCGACTTCTCTCACTCCCCCCGACTTCTCTCACTCCCCCCGACTTCTCTCACTCCCCCTGACTTCTCTCACTCCCCCTGACGTCTCTCACTCCCCCTGACTTCTCTCACTCCCCCTGACTTCTCTCACTCTCCCTGACTTCTCTCACTCTCCCTGACTTCTCTCACTCTCCCTGACTTCTCTCTCTCCCCTGACTTCTCTCACTCCCCCTGACTTCTCTCACTCCCCCTGACTTCTCTCACTCCCCCTGTCTTCTGTCACTCCCCCTCGCTTCTCTCACTCCCCCTCGCTTCTCTCACTCCCCCTGACTTCTCTCACTCCCCCTGACTTCTCTCAATCCCCCTGACTTCTCTCACTCCCCTGGACTTCTCTCACTCCCCCTGACTTCTCTCACTCCCCCTGACTTCTCTCACTCCCCCTGACTTCTCTCAATCCCCCTGACTTCTCTCACTCCCCCGACTTCTCTCACTCCCCCCGACTTCTCTCACTCCCCCCAACTTCTCTCACTCCCCCTGACTTCTCTCACTCCCCCTGACTTCTCTCACTCCCCCTGTCTTCTCTCACTCCCCCTGACTTCTCTCACTCTCCCTGACTTCTCTCACTCTCCCTGACTTCTCTCACTCTCCCTGACTTCTCTCACTCCCCCTGACTTCTCTCACTCCCCCTGACTTCTCTCTCTCCCCTGACTTCTCTCACTCCCCCTGACATCTCTCACTCCACCTGACTTCTCTCACACCCCCTGACTTCTCTCACTCCCCCTGACTTCTCTCACTCCCCCTGACCTCTCTCACTCCCCCTGACTTCTCTCACTCCCCCTGACTTCTCTCACTCCCCCTGACTTCTCTCTCTCCCCCTGACTTCTCCCACTCCCCCTGACTTCTCTCACTCTCCCTGACTTCTCTCACTC
Source organism: Somniosus microcephalus (assembly GCF_052327205.1). NCBI lineage: Eukaryota > Metazoa > Chordata > Chondrichthyes > Squaliformes > Somniosidae > Somniosus > Somniosus microcephalus. The sequence goes on along the minus strand of NW_028225816.1, from coordinate 13,926 downwards.
CCCCTGAGTTCTGCCACTCCCCCTGACTTCTCTCACTCCCCCTGACTTCTCTCACTCCCCCTGACTTCTCTCACTCTCCCTGACTCATCTCACTCCCCCTGACATCTCCCACTCCCCCTGACTTCTCTCACTCTCCCTGACTTCTCTCACTCCCCCTGAGTTCTGCCACTCCCCCTGACTTCTCTCACTCCCCCTGACTTCTCTCACTCCCCCTGACTTCTCTCACTCCCCCTGACTTCTCTCACTCCCCCTGACTTCTCCCACTCCCCCGACTTCTCTCAGTCCCCCTGACTTCTCCCACTCCCTCTGACTTCTCTCACTCCCCCTGACTTATCTCACTCCCCCTGACTTCTCTCACTCCCCCTGACTTCTCTCACTCCCCCTGACTTCTCTCACACCCCCTGCCTTCTGTCACTCCCCCTCGCTTCATTCACGCCCCCTCGCTTCTCTCACTCACCCTGGCTTCTCTCACTCCCCCTGACTTCTCTCACACACCCTGACTTCTCTCACTCCCCCTGACTTCTCTCAATCCCCCTGACTTCTCTCACTCCCCCTGACTTCTCTCACTCCCCCTGACTTCTCTCACTCCCCCTGACTTCTCTCACTCCCCCGACTTCTCTCACTCCCCCCGACTTCTCTCACTCCCCCCGACTTCTCTCACTCCCCCCGACTTCTCTCACTCCCCCCGACTTCTCTCACTCCCCCTGACTTCTCTCACTCCCCCTGACTTCTCTCACTCCCCTGACTTCTCTCACTCCCCCTGACTTCTCTCACTCCCCCTGACTTCTCTCACTCCCCCTGACTTCTCTCACTCCCCTGACTTCTCTCACTCCCCCTGACTTCTCTCGCTCTCCCTGACTTCTCTCACTCCCCCTGACTTCTCTCACTACCCCTGGCTTCTCTCACTCCCCCTGCCTTCTCTCACTCCCCCTGACTTCTCTCACTCTCCCTGACTTCTCTCACTCCCCCTGACTTCTCTCACTCCCCCTGACTTCTCTCACTCCCCCTGACTTCTCTCACTCCCCTGACTTCTCTCACTCCCCCTGACTTCTCTCACTTTCCCTGACTTATCTCACTCCCGCTGACTTCTCTCACTCCCCCTGGCTTCTCTCACTCCCACTGACGTCTCTCACTCCCCCTGACTTCTCTCACTCTCCCTGACCTCTCTCACTCCCCCTGACTTCTCTCACTCCCACTGACTTCTCTCACTCCCCCTGACTTCTCTCACTCCCCCTGACTTCTCTCACTCTCCCTGACATCTCTCACTCTCCCTGACTTCTGTCACTCCCCCTGACTTCTCTCACTCCCCCTGACTTCTCTCTCTCCCCCTGTCTTCTGTCACTCCCCCTCGCTTCTCTCACTCCCCCTCGCTTCTCTCACTCCCCCTGACTTCTCTCACTCCCCCTGACTTCTCTCAATCCCCCTGACTTCTCTCACTCCCCTGGACTTCTCTCACTCCCCCTGACTTCTCTCACTCCCCCTGACTTCTCTCACTCCCCCTGACTTCTCTCAATCCCCCTGACTTCTCTCAATCCCCCTGACTTCTCTCACTCCCCCTGACTTCTCTCACTCACCCTGACTTCTCTCAATCCCCCTGACTTCTCTCACTCCCCCGACTTCTCTCACTCCCCCCGACTTCTCTCACTCCCCCCGACTTCGCTCACTCCCCCTGACTTCTCTCACTCCCCCTGACTTCTCTCACTCCCCCTGACTTCTCTCACTCCCCCTGACTTCTCTCACTCTCCCTGACTTCTCTCACTCTCCCTGACTTCTCTCACTCTCCCTGACTTCTCTCACTCTCCCTGACTTCTCTCACTCTCCCTGACTTTACTCACTCCCCCTGAATTCTCTCACTCCCCCTGACTTCTCTCTCTCCCCTGACTTCTCTCACTCCCCCTGACTTCTCTCACTCCCCCCGACTTCTCTCACTCCCCCCGACTTCGCTCACTCCCCCTGACTTCTCTCACTCCCCCTGACTTCTCTCACTCCCCCTGACTTCTCTCACTCTCCCTGACTTCTCTCACTCTCCCTGACTTCTCTCACTCCCCCTGACTTCTCTCACTCCCCCTGACTTCTCTCACTCCCCCTGACTTCTCTCACTCCCCCTGACTTCTCTCACTCGCCCTGACTTCTCTCACTCCCCCTGACTTCTCTCACACCCCCTGTCTTCTGTCACTCCCCCTCGCTTCTCTCACTCCCCCTCGCTTCTCTCACTCCCCCTGACTTCTCTCACTCCCCCTGACTTCTCTCACACCCCCTGACTTCTCTCACTCCCCCTGACTTCTCTCATTCCCCCTGACTTCTCTCACTCCCCCTGACTTCTCTCACACCCCCTGACTTCTCTCACTCCCCCTGACTTCTCTCACTCCCCCTGACTTCTCTCAATCCCCCTGACTTCTCTCACTCCCCCGACTTCTCTCACTCCCCCCGACTTCTCTCACTCCCCCCGACTTCTCTCACTCCCCCCGACTTCTCTCACTCCCCCTGACTTCTCTCACTCCCCCTGACGTCTCTCACTCCCCCTGACTTCTCTCACTCCCCCTGACTTCTCTCACTCTCCCTGACTTCTCTCACTCTCCCTGACTTCTCTCACTCTCCCTGACTTCTCTCACTCTCCCTGACTTCTCTCACTCTCCCTGACTTCTCTCACTCTCCCTGACTTCTCTCACTCCCCCTGAATTCTCTCACTCCCCCTGACTTCTCTCTCTCCCCTGACTTCTCTCACTCTCCCTGACTTCTCTCACTCTCCCTGACTTCTCTCACTCTCCCTGACTTCTCTCACTCTCCCTGACTTCTCTCACTCTCCCTGACTTCTCTCACTCCCCCTGAATTCTCTCACTCCCCCTGACTTCTCTCACTCCCCCTGACTTCTCTCACACCCCCTGACTTCTCTCAATCCCCCTGACTTCTCTCACTGCCCCTGACTTCTCTCACTCCCCCTGACTTCTCTCAATCCCCCTGACTTCTCTCACTCCCCCTGACTTCTCTCACTCCCCCGACTTCTCTCACTCCCCCCGACTTCTCTCACTCCCCCCGACTTCTCTCACTCCCCCCGACTTCTCTCACTCCCCCTGACTTCTCTCACTCCCCCTGACGTCTCTCACTCCCCCTGACTTCTCTCACTCCCCCTGACTTCTCTCACTCTCCCTGACTTCTCTCACTCTCTCTGACTTCTCTCACTCTCCCTGACTTCTCTCACTCTCCCTGACTTCTCTCACTCTCCCTGACTTCTCTCACTCTCCCTGACTTCTCTCACTCCCCCTGAATTCTCTCACTCCCCCTGACTTCTCTCTCTCCCCTGACTTCTCTCACTCCCCCTGACTTCTCTCACTCCCCCTGACTTCTCTCACTCCCCCTGTCTTCTGTCACTCCCCCTCGCTTCTCTCACTCCCCCTCGCTTCACTCACTCCCCCTGACTTCTCTCACTCCCCCTGACTTCTCTCACTCCCCCTGACTTCTCTCACTCCCCCTGACTTCTCTCACTCCCCCTGACTTCTCTCACTCCCCCTGACTTCTCTCACTCCCCCTGACTTCTCTCAATCCCCCTGACTTCTCTCACTCCCCCGACTTCTCTCACTCCCCCCGACTTCTCTCACTCCCCCCGACTTCTCTCCCTCCCCCCGACTTCTCTCACTCCCCCGACTTCTCTCACTCCCCCGACTTCTCTCACTCCCCCTGACTTCTCTCACTCCCCCTGACTTCTCTCACTCTCCCTGACTTCTCTCACTCCCCCTGACTTCTCTCACTCTCCCTGACTTCTCTCACTCCCCCTGACTTCTCTCACTCCCCCTGACTTCTCTCACTCCCCCTGACTTCTCTCTCTCCCCCTGACTTCTCTCACTCCCCCTGACTTCTCTCACTCCCCATGACTTCTCTCACTCCCCCGACTTCTGTCACTCCCCCCGACTTCTCTCACTCCCCCCGACTTCTCTCACTCCCCCTGACTTCTCTCACTCCCCCTGTCTTCTCTCACTCCCCCTGACTTCTCTCACTCCCCCTGACTTCTCTCACTCCCCCTGACTTCTCTCACTCTCCCTGACTTCTCTCACTCTCCCTGACTTCTCTCACTCCCCCTGACTTCTCTCACTCCCCCTGACTTCTCTCACTCCCCCTGACTTCTCTCACTCCCCCTGACTTCTCTCACTCGCCCTGACTTCTCTCACTCCCCCTGACTTCTCTCACACCCCCTGTCTTCTGTCACTCCCCCTCGCTTCTCTCACTCCCCCTCGCTTCTCTCACTCCCCCTGACTTCTCTCACTCCCCCTGACTTCTCTCACACCCCCTGACTTCTCTCACTCCCCCTGACTTCTCTCAATCCCCCTGACTTCTCTCACTGCCCCTGACTTCTCTCACTCCCCCTGACTTCTCTCAATCCCCCTGACTTCTCTCACTCCCCCGACTTCTCTCACTCCCCCCGACTTCTCTCACTCCCCCCGACTTCTCTCACTCCCCCCGACTTCTCTCACTCCCCCTGACTTCTCTCACTCCCCCTGACTTCTCTCACTCCCCCTGACTTCTCTCACTCCCCCTGACTTCTCTCACTCCCCCTGACTTCTCTCACTCGCCCTGACTTCTCTCACTCCCCCTGACTTCTCTCACACCCCCTGTCTTCTGTCACTCCCCCTCGCTTCTCTCACTCCCCCTCGCTTCTCTCACTCCCCCTGACTTCTCTCACTCCCCCTGACTTCTCTCAATCCCCCTGACTTCTCTCACTGCCCCTGACTTCTCTCACTCCCCCTGACTTCTCTCAATCCCCCTGACTTCTCTCACTCCCCCGACTTCTCTCACTCCCCCCGACTTCTCTCACTCCCCCCGACTTCTCTCACTCCCCCCGACTTCTCTCACTCCCCCTGACTTCTCTCACTCCCCCTGACGTCTCTCACTCCCCCTGACTTCTCTCACTCCCCCTGACTTCTCTCACTCTCCCTGACTTCTCTCACTCTCCCTGACTTCTCTCTCTCCCCTGACTTCTCTCACTCCCCCTGACTTCTCTCACTCCCCCTGACTTCTCTCACTCCCCCTGTCTTCTGTCACTCCCCCTCGCTTCTCTCACTCCCCCTCGCTTCTCTCACTCCCCCTGACTTCTCTCACTCCCCCTGACTTCTCTCAATCCCCCTGACTTCTCTCACTCCCCTGGACTTCTCTCACTCCCCCTGACTTCTCTCACTCCCCCTGACTTCTCTCACTCCCCCTGACTTCTCTCAATCCCCCTGACTTCTCTCACTCCCCCGACTTCTCTCACTCCCCCCGACTTCTCTCACTCCCCCCGACTTCTCTCACTCCCCCTGACTTCTCTCACTCCCCCTGACTTCTCTCACTCCCCCTGTCTTCTCTCACTCCCCCTGACTTCTCTCACTCTCCCTGACTTCTCTCACTCTCCCTGACTTCTCTCACTCTCCCTGACTTCTCTCACTCCCCCTGACTTCTCTCACTCCCCCTGACTTCTCTCTCTCCCCTGACTTCTCTCACTCCCCCTGACATCTCTCACTCCACCTGACTTCTCTCACACCCCCTGACTTCTCTCACTCCCCCTGACTTCTCTCACTCCCCCTGACCTCTCTCACTCCCCCTGACTTCTCTCACTCCCCCTGACTTCTCTCACTCCCCCTGACTTCTCTCTCTCCCCCTGACTTCTCCCACTCCCCCTGACTTCTCTCACTCTCCCTGACTTCTCTCACTCCCCCTGAGTTCTGCCACTCCCCCTGACTTCTCTCACTCCCCCTGACTTCTCTCACTCCCCCTGACTTCTCTCACTCTCCCTGACTCATCTCACTCCCCCTGACATCTCCCACTCCCCCTGACTTCTCTCACTCTCCCTGACGTCTCTCACTCCCCCTGAGTTCTGCCACTCCCCCTGACTTCTCTCACTCCCCCTGACTTCTCTCACTACCCCTGACTTCTCTCACTCCCCCTGACTTCTCTCACTCCCCCTGACTTCTCCCACTCCCCCGACTTCTCTCAGTCCCCCTGACTTCTCCCACTCCCTCTGACTTCTCTCACTCCCCCTGACTTATCTCACTCCCCCTGACTTCTCTCACTCCCCCTGACTTCTCTCACTCCCCCTGACTTCTCTCACACCCCCTGCCTTCTGTCACTCCCCCTCGCTTCAGTCACGCCCCCTCGCTTCTCTCACTCACCCTGGCTTCTCTCACTCCCCCTGACTTCTCTCACACACCCTGACTTCTCTCACTCCCCCTGACTTCTCTCAATCCCCCTGACTTCTCTCACTCCCCCTGACTTCTCTCACTCCCCCTGACTTCTCTCACTCCCCCTGACTTCTCTCACTCCCCCGACTTCTCTCACTCCCCCCGACTTCTCTCACTCCCCCCGACTTCTCTCACTCCCCCCGACTTCTCTCACTCCCCCCGACTTCTCTCACTCCCCCTGACTTCTCTCACTCCCCCTGACTTCTCTCACTCCCCTGACTTCTCTCACTCCCCTGACTTCTCTCACTCCCCCTGACTTCTCTCACTCCCCCTGACTTCTCTCACTCCCCTGACTTCTCTCACTCCCCCTGACTTCTCTCGCTCTCCCTGACTTCTCTCACTCCCCCTGACTTCTCTCACTACCCCTGGCTTCTCTCACTCCCCCTGCCTTCTCTCACTCCCCCTGACTTCTCTCACTCTCCCTGACTTCTCTCACTCCCCCTGACTTCTCTCACTCCCCCTGACTTCTCTCACTCCCCCTGACTTCTCTCACTCCCCTGACTTCTCTCACTCCCCCTGACTTCTCTCACTTTCCCTGACTTATCTCACTCCCGCTGACTTCTCTCACTCCCCCTGGCTTCTCTCACTCCCCCTGACGTCTCTCACTCCCCCTGACTTCTCTCACTCTCCCTGACCTCTCTCACTCCCCCTGACTTCTCTCACTCCCACTGACTTCTCTCACTCCCCCTGACTTCTCTCACTCCCCCTGACTTCTCTCACTCTCCCTGACATCTCTCACTCTCCCTGACTTCTGTCACTCCCCCTGACTTCTCTCACTCTCCCTGACTCATCTCAATCCCCCTGACTTCTCTCACTCCCCCTGACGTCTCTCTCTCCCCCTGTCTTCTGTCACTCCCCCTCGCTTCTCTCACTCCCCCTCGCTTCTCTCACTCCCCCTGACTTCTCTCACTCCCCCTGACTTCTCTCAATCCCCCTGACTTCTCTCACTCCCCTGGACTTCTCTCACTCCCCCTGACTTCTCTCACTCCCCCTGACTTCTCTCACTCCCCCTGACTTCTCTCAATCCCCCTGACTTCTCTCACTCCCCCTGAGTTCTCCCACTCCCCCTGACTTCTCTCACTCCCCCTGACTTCTCTCACTCCCCCTGACTTCTCTCACTCTCCCTGACTCATCTCACTCCCCCTGACATCTCCCACTCCCCCTGACTTCTCTCACTCCCCCTGACTTCTCTCACTCCCCCTGACTTCTCTCACTCCCCCTGACTTCTCCCACTCCCCCGACTTCTCTCAGTCCCCCTGACTTCTTCCACTCCCTCTGACTTCTCTCACTCCCTCTGACTTCTCTCACTCCCCCTGACTTCTCTCACTCCCCCTGACTTCTCTCACTCCCCCTGACTTCTCTCACACCCCCTGCCTTCTGTCACTCCCCCTCGCTTCATTCACTCCCCCTCGCTTCTCTCACTCACCCTGGCTTCTCTCACTCCCCCTGACTTCTCAAACACACCCTGACTTCTCTCACTCCCCCTGACTTCTCTCACTCCCCCTGACTTCTCTCACTCCCCCTGACTTCTCTCACTCCCCCTGACTTCTCTCACTCCCCCTGACTTCTCAAACACACCCTGACTTCTCTCACTCCCCCTGACTTCTCTCACTCCCCCTGACTTCTCTCACTCCCCCTGACTTCTCTCAATCCCCCTGACTTCTCTCACTCCCCCGACTTCTCTCACTCGCCCCGACTTCTCTCACTCCCCCCGACTTCTCTCACTCCCCCCGACTTCTCTCACTCCCCCTGACTTCTCTCACTCCCCCTGACTTCTCTCACTCCCCCTGACTTCTCTCACTCCCCCTGACTTCTCTCACTCTCCCTGACTTCTCTCACTCTCCCTGACTTCTCTCACTCTCCCTGACTTCTCTCACTCTCCCTGACTTCTCTCACTCTCCCTGACTTCTCTCACTCCCCCTGACTTCTCTCACTCCCCCTGACTTCTCTCTCTCCCCTGACTTCTCTCACTCCCCCTGACTTCTCAAACACACCCTGACTTCTCTCACTCCCCCTGACTTCTCTCACTCCCCCTGACTTCTCTCACTCCCCCTGACTTCTCTCACTCCCCCTGACTTCTCTCACTCCCCCTGACTTCTCAAACACACCCTGACTTCTCTCACTCCCCCTGACTTCTCTCACTCCCCCTGACTTCTCTCACTCCCCCTGACTTCTCTCAATCCCCCTGACTTCTCTCACTCCCCCGACTTCTCTCACTCGCCCCGACTTCTCTCACTCCCCCCGACTTCTCTCACTCCCCCCGACTTCTCTCACTCCCCCTGACTTCTCTCACTCCCCCTGACTTCTCTCACTCCCCCTGACTTCTCTCACTCCCCCTGACTTCTCTCACTCTCCCTGACTTCTCTCACTCTCCCTGACTTCTCTCACTCTCCCTGACTTCTCTCACTCTCCCTGACTTCTCTCACTCTCCCTGACTTCTCTCACTCCCCCTGACTTCTCTCACTCCCCCTGACTTCTCTCTCTCCCCTGACTTCTCTCACTCCCCCTGACTTCTCTCACTCCCCCTGACTTCTGTCACTCCCCCTGTCTTCTGTCACTCCCCCTCGCTTCTCTCACTCCCCCTCGCTTCACTCACTCCCCCTGACTTCTCTCACTCCCCCTGACTTCTCTCACTCCCCCTGACTTCTCTCACTCCCCCTGACTTCTCTCACTCCCCCTGACTTCTCTCACTCCCCCTGACTTCTCTCACTCCCCCTGACTTCTCTCAATCCCCCTGACTTCTCTCACTCCCCCGACTTCTCTCACTCCCCCCGACTTCTCTCACTCCCCCCGACTTCTCTCACTCCCCCCGACTTCTCTCACTCCCCCCGACTTCTCTCACTCCCCCTGACTTCTCTCACTCTCCCTGACTTCTCTCACTCCCCCTGACTTCTCTCACTCTCCCTGACTTCTCTCACTCTCCCTGACTTCTCTCACTCTCCCTGACTTCTCTCACTCCCCCTGACTTCTCTCACTCCCCCTGACTTCTCTCACTCCCCCTGACTTCTCTCTCTCCCCCTGACTTCTCTCACTCCCCCTGACTTCTCTCACTCCCACTGACTTCTCTCACTCCCCCGACTTCTCTCACTCCCCCCGACTTCTCTCACTCCCCCCGACTTCTCTCACTCCCCCCGACTTCTCTCACTCCCCCCGACTTCTCTCACTCCCCCTGACTTCTCTCACTCCCCCTGACTTCTCTCACTCCCCTGACTTCTCTCACTCCCCCTGACTTCTCTCACTCCCCCTGACTTCTCTCACTCCCCCTGACTTCTCTCACTCCCCTGACTTCTCTCACTCCCCCTGACTTCTCTCGCTCTCCCTGACTTCTCTCACTCCCCCTGACTTCTCTCACTCCCCCTGGCTTCTCTCACTCCCCCTGCCTTCTCTCACTCCCCCTGACTTCTCTCACTCTCCCTGACTTCTCTCACTCCCCCTGACTTCTCTCACTCCCCCTGACTTCTCTCACTCCCCCTGACTTCTCTCACTCCCCTGACTTCTCTCACTCCCCCTGACTTCTCTCACTCTCCCTGACTTCTCTCACTCCCGCTGACTTCTCTCACTCCCCCTGACTTCTCTCACTCCCCCTGACTTCTCTCACTCTCCCTGACTCATCTCAATCCCCCTGACTTCTCTCACTCCCCCTGACTTCTCTCACCCCCCTCGCTTCTCTCACTCCCCCTGACTTCTCTCACTCCCCCTGACTTCTCTCACTCTCCCTGACTTCTCTCACCCGCCTCGCTTCTCTCACTCACCCTGACTTCTCTCACTCTCCCTGTTTTCTCTCACTCCCCCTCGCTTCTCTCACTCCCCCTGACTTCTCTCACTCCCCATGACTTCTCTCACTTCCCCTGACTTTTCTCTCTCCCCCTGACTTCTCTCTCTCCCCCATACATCTCTCTCTCCCCCTGACTTCTCTCACACCCCCTGACTTCTCTCACTCCCCCTGACCTCTCTCACTCCCCCTGACTTCTCTCACTCCCACTGACTTCTCTCACTCCCCCTGACTTCTCTCACGCCCCCTGACTTCTCTCACTCCCCCGACTTGTCTCACTCCCCCTGACTTCTCTCACTCCCCCTGAGTTCTCTCACTCCCCCTGACTTCACTCACTCCCCCGACCTCTCTCACTCCCCCTGACTTCTCTCACTCCCCCTGACTTCTCACACTCCGCCTGACTTCTCTCACTCCCCCTGACTTCTCTCACTCCCCCTGACTTCTCTCACTCCCCCTGACTTCTCTCACTCCCCCTGACTTCTCTCACTCCCCCTGACTTCTCTCACTCCCCCTGACTTCTTTCACTCCCCCGACTTCTCTCTCTTCCCCTGACTTCTCTCACTCCCCCTGACTTCTCTCACTCCCCCTGACTTCTCTCACTCCCACTGACTTCTCTCACTCCCCCTGACTTCTGTCACTCCCCCTGACTTCTCCCACTCCCCCCTGACTTCTCTCACTCTCCCTGACTTCTCTCACTCCCCCTGACCTCTCCCACTCCCCCTGACTTCTCTCACTCCCCCTGACTTCTCTCACTCCCCCTGACTTCTCTCACTCTCCCTGACTCATCCCACTCCCCCTGACATCTCCCACTCCCCCTGACTTCTCTCACTCCCCCTGACTTCTCTCACTCCCCCTGACTTCTCCCACTCCCCCTGACTTCTCCCACTCCCCCTGACTTCTCTCACTCCCCCTGACTTCTCCCACTCCCCCTGACTTCTCTCACTCCCCCTGACTTCTCTCACTCCCCCTGACTTCTCTCACTACCCCTGACTTCTCTCACTCCCCCTGACTTCTCTCACTCCCCCTGTCTTCTGTCACTCACCCTCGCTTCTCTCACTCCCCCTCGCTTCTCTCACTCCCCCTGACTTCTCTCACTCCCCCTGACTTCTCTCACTCCCCCTGACTTCTCTCACTCCCCCTGACTTCTCTCACTCCCCCTGACTTCTCTCAATCCCCCTGACTTCTCTCACTCCCCCGACTTCTCTCACTCCCCCCGACTTCTCTCACTCCCCCCGACTTCTCTCACTCCCCCCGACTTCTCTCACTCCCCCTGACTTCTCTCACTCCCCCTGACTTCTCTCACTCCCCCTGACTTCTCTCACTCCCCCTGACTTCTCTCACTCTCCCTGACTTCTCTCACTCCCCCTGACTTCTCTCACTCCCCCTGACTTCTCTCTCTCCCCTGACTTCTCTCACTCCCCCTGACTTCTCTCACTCCCCCTGACTTCTCTCACTCCCCCTGTCTTCTGTCACTCCCCCTCGCTTCTCTCACTCTCCCTCGCTTCTCTCACTCCCCCTGACTTCTCTCACTCCCCCTGACTTCTCTCACTCCCCCTGACTTCTCTCACTCCCCCTGACTTCTCTCACACCCCCTGACTTCTCTCACTCCCCCTGACTTCTCTCAATCCCCCTGACTTCTCTCACTCCCCCGACTTCTCTCACTCCCCCTGACTTCTCTCACTCCCCCCGACTTCTCTCACTCCCCCCGACTTCTCTCACTCCCCCCGACTTCTCTCACTCCCCCTGACTTCTCTCACTCCCCCTGACTTCTCTCACTCCCCCTGACTTCTCTCACTCTCCCTGACTTATCTCACTCTCCCTGACTTCTCTCACTCTCCCTGACTTCTCTCACTCCCCCTGACTTCTCTCACTCCCCCTGACTTCTCTCTCTCCCCTGACTTCTCTCACTCTCCCTGAAATCTCTCACTCCCCCTGACTTCTCTCACACCCCCTGACTTCTAGCACTCCCCCTGACTTCTCTCACTCTCCCTGACTTCTCTCACTCCCCCTGACTTCTCTCACTCCCCCTGACTTCTCTCACTCCCCCTGACTTCTCTCACTCCCCCTGACTTCTCTCACTCCCCCTGACTTCTCTCTCTCCCCCTGACTTCTCTCACTCCCCCTGACTTCTCTCACTCCCCCTGACTTCTCTCACTCCCCCTGACTTCTCTCACTCCCCCTGACTTCTGTCACTCCCCCTGACTTCTCTCACTCCCCTGACTTCTCTCACTCCCCCTGACTTCGCTCACTCTCCCTGACTTCTCTCACTCCCCCTGGCTTCTCTCACTCCCCCTGACTTCTCTCACTCCCCCTGACTTCTCTCACTCCCCCTGACTTCTCTCACTTCCCCTGACTTCTCTCACTCCCCCTGACTTCTCTCACTCCCCCTGAATTCTCTCACTCCCCCTGACTTCTCTCACTCCCCCTGACTTCTCTCACTCTCCCTGACTTCTCTCACTCTCCCTGACTTCTCTCACTCTCCCTGACTTCTCTCACTCCCGCTGACTTCTCTCACTCCCCTGACTTCTCTCTCTCCCCTGACTTCTCTCACTCCCCCTGACTTCTCTCACTCCCCCTGACTTCTCTCACTCCCCCTGTCTTCTGTCACTCCCCCTCGCTTCTCTCACTCTCCCTCGCTTCTCTCACTCCCCCTGACTTCTCTCACTCCCCCTGACTTCTCTCACTCCCCCTGACTTCTCTCACTCCCCCTGACTTCTCTCACACCCCCTGACTTCTCTCACTCCCCCTGACTTCTCTCAATCCCCCTGACTTCTCTCACTCCCCCGACTTCTCTCACTCCCCCCGACTTCTCTCACTCCCCCCGACTTCTCTCACTCCCCCCGACTTCTCTCACTCCCCCCGACTTCTCTCACTCCCCCTGACTTCTCTCACTCCCCCTGACTTCTCTCACTCCCCCTGACTTCTCTCACTCTCCCTGACTTATCTCACTCTCCCTGACTTCTCTCACTCTCCCTGACTTCTCTCACTCCCCCTGACTTCTCTCACTCCCCCTGACTTCTCTCTCTTCCCTGACTTATCTCACTCTCCCTGACTTCTCTCACTCTCCCTGACTTCTCACTCTCCCTGACATCTCTCACTCCCCCTGACTTCTCTCACACCCCCTGACTTCTAGCACTCCCCCTGACTTCTCTCACTCTCCCTGACTTCTCTCACTCCCCCTGACTTCTCTCACTCCCCCTGACTTCTCTCACTCCCCCTGACTTCTCTCACTCCCCCTGACTTCTCTCTCTCCCCCTGACTTCTCTCACTCTCCCTGACTTCTCTCACTCCCCCTGGCTTCTCTCACTCCCCCTGACTTCTCTCACTCCCCCTGACTTCTCTCACTCCCCCTGACTACTCTCACTTCCCCTGACTTCTCTCACTCCCCCTGACTTCTCTCACTCCCCCTGACTTCTCTCACTCTCCCTGAATTCTCTCACTCCCCCTGACTTCTCTCACTCCCCCTGACTTCTCTCACTCCCCCTGACTTCTCTCACTCTCCCTGACCTCAATCACTCTCCCTGACATCTCTCACTCTCCCTGACTTCTCTCACTCCCCCTGACTTCTCTCACTCTCCCTGACTTCTCTCAATCCCCCTGACTTCTCTCACTCCCCCTGACTTCTCCCTCTCCCCCTGACTTCTCTCACTCCCCCTGACTTCTCTCACTCCCCCTGACTTCTCTCACTCCCCCTGACTTCTCTCACTCTCCCTGACATCTCTCAATCCCCCTGACTTCTCTCACTCCCCCTGACTTCTCTCACTCCCCCTGACATCTCTCACTCCCCCTGACTTCTCTCACTCCCCCTGAATTCTCTCACTCCCCTTGACTTCTCTCACTCCCCCTGACTTCTCTCACTCCCCCCGACTTCTCTCACTCCCCCTGACATCTCTCTATCCCCCTGATTTCTCTCACTCCCCCTGACTTCGCTCACTCTCCCTGACTTCT